>NC_056730.1:1059958876-1060148876 GCF_019279795.1 Protopterus annectens | reverse complement strand
GACGGTAGTTTGAGTATTCAGTAGAATCACCACCTTTGTGAAGGGGAATAATATGTGAGATTTTCCAGATTGATGGAATAGTGCATTCTTTAATTGTTCTGTTAATCAATATAGAGATTGGGTAAGCAATGGCTGAGGCTCCTAGTTGTAGGTATTCCCCGGGTAATTTGTCAGCTGAGGGGGTAGAAGGTTTAAGTTTTTGAAGTAAGGAGAGGATGAAGGAGGTAGATATTGGTTCTAGGTGGAAAGGAGGGGGGGTGGGGCTTGTAGTGGGCAAATTGGCAGTGTCAGGATTTTGTTGATTAGCTAAGTTTTGCACAGCTGTAGTAAAGAAGGTATTGAAGGCATTTGCTATTTTTGTAGGGTCATCAGAGTTGGTGCTAAGTGGAGCTGGTGTGTCTACTTTACCAGGGGATATAAGCCTGTTAATAGAGGTCCAGAACTTCTGTGGTTGTTGAAGGGAAGATTGTTGGAGTTGGATATAGAAGTTTTTCTTGTCCTGTAGGATTGCTTTTTTAGTTATATTTCTTTGTTGCCTGAAATTTTGCTGATCAGTTATGAGTTTTGTGGTTCGCCATTTGGTCCAAGATTTATTCCTGGAAAGGATTAGCTTTTTAGTCTGACTTGTGAGCCATGCTGCTGGTTTATTTTTCACTCTTATGGTACGAATTGGGACATGATGATCTAGGATTGTTAAGAAGGTATTATTGAAGTAGGATACTGCTTCATTTATTGGAAGGGACTTAAGGGGTTCCCATTTACAATGTTTAAGTTCAGTTAGGAACAGTTCCTGGTCAAAGTGTTTTTTACTGCTTATAGTTCTAACAGGGGGAGAAATGTTAACATTTGTTTTGCGTCTGATTATATATATCATAGAGTGATTGCTAAGGTCATCAGGTAGGGTTCCTGTTTTATAGTTTTGCTCTGGACCATTTATTAATATCCAGTCAAGAATGCTTTCTTTGTTATTGGATTTGTTTATTCTAGTTGTGGACCTGATAAGTTGTGTGAATCCATTTAAGTTGATCAGAGAGGATGGATTGGTACTGTTACATAAATTCCAGTCGGTGTTAACGTCTCCTAGTAGTATAGTTTCTTGTGGATAATTTAGAGAAAGCCAACTTAATAGGTCTTCTAGTTTATCGTGATTGTTACCTGGAGGGAAATAAGTACAGATGATATTAAGTGATTTTTGGTTGTTTAGTTGTAGTTTTGAAATAATTATTTCAGCATTGCCATCAGAATGAAGTCTGTGGTTTATTTTGTTGATTTGTAATCCTGCTTTATAAAGAATTGCAACCCCACCACCTTTTTTCTTGATGCAATCTTGTCGAATAATATTGTAACCTGGGGGAATAATTTCAGTATCTATTATTATTGGTTTAAGCCATGTTTCAGTTAAACAAAGGATGTCAAAGTGGTAAGCATCTAGGAGAGCATGAACTTGAGTAATTTTGTTGCAGATACTACGTATATTAAGATGGGCAATTAAGAGTGTTTTAGAGGATTGGGCTGATAGAAGGGGGATAGAATGAGATTCATTACTGTTAGAGAAGGATGAGTGGAATTCTGGGCCTGGGTTAGGATGAATATCTCCATCTATAAGGGAGTGGAGGACAGTAAGGTTATGATATTGGATAAGTTTAGGATTAAAGTCAATTAACTTTTGATTGTTAAGAATTGAGTGTTTTATATGAAAAAGTCGATGATATTTAGCATGGATGTAGCTATGGTTATATGTGGAATTGTTAAAGCTTGTGCCTAAAGCAGGGCGTGATGTAGTAGTGTATTTGGATGATATGAAAAGTGTTTTGAGAAGGGGTTGTTCATAGGAGGTAAGGAAATAGGTAGCGGTAAGTGAAGTGAACAATGAAATTAATAGTAGACAATGGCATAGGTTAGGCATGTTAAGAGAAGAGGGAAGTCAGTATAGTTAGCAAGATAAGGAAAAGGACTAGCTTTAGTGAGAAAGGCTAGAGATGAATAGGAAAAGGTCTGTATCTGGGGGGTGAGAAGATATAAGTGAGGGGAGAGGTTGGTAATAAGAGAGTAATAAGTGGAAGTAGGCAGAGGAGGAGCAAACGTGTAGCCTTTATGAGACAGGTAGGAGATGATAGGGGGAGATGTTTATCTAGTGGGTGTGGAGGTATTAGTGTAGGGTGTGGTTAGAAGTGAGGGAGTGTTTGGTTGTAAAGGAAATGAGAAATAGAGGGGGAGTGGTTAAGAGAGTATAAAGGTAGACACCCTGGGGCGGGTGGGAATTGGGGGCAGGGTAGGGGAGCAGAGTGAGCCCGTAGGGCGAACGGAGCGGGAAGACACAAGAGAGTGGAGTACAGCAGGAAAACAATCAGTGAATGGGAAGAAATTAACAGGTGAAATGATTCTACCCCCTTATTTAAAGCTTTTGATACAGCAGGTGTACACAGCGGTCTTTTATTTGTAGTTTCAGAAATATCAAATATACAATTAAAATCTCCTGTTAATATAAAGTTGCCTTTATAATTATTAGAAGTTAAATCCAACTGTTTTTTAACAGTTTCTGGTCCAATGCCTGGGAACCAGTATAGATTGACAAGGGTCCATATTCTGTTATTATATTTAACTATTACTAATGCCATAAGGCCTTTTTATCTTCATACTTATAAATGATTTCTGGGTTAATCACATTTGTTTTCCATAAAATTGTTACCCCTTTTGGCTTTGTCTTATAAGTGGATTGTGCCAATATAATATATTTCTTAGGATTCCATTTGCAATTGTCATTGTTTTAAAATGAGTTTCTTGAAGGAGGCAATTTGTGCTTTGTTCAGTTTTAAATATTTCAGTAGATTTGATCTCTTGCTAGGATTGTTTAAGGCATTGGCATTTAAGTATAATAAAGTTGAATCCATCTTAGGTTATTTAGACTATGTATTTTTTATTTTATTGTGGCTATTAAACATTTTCCTCTGATAACTATAAAGTATATGTTTGAGCTTTTAAAGAAAATTATCAGTTTTATACTTTGAGTTTTTACCAATAAAGGAATGTTTTGGTCAGGCATACAAAAAATGTTTTTGTGAAATAACAGATTTAAATTAATAAATGTTAGCTAAACTAAGATCTGCACTAGCCATGGAATAAAAAATCATTCCTAATCTGATGGATAAAACTAAGTCCATCAGATTATTACTCATACCTTGACAATCTAGAACATCTGAGCTCCTTAAATTGAATTATCATACAGAGAATATTTGTAATAGGAATACGCAATATTTATATTATTTTCTACAGATATAGTACTATTGTAGATTAGACATAATTCTAATATAATATAAATGTCTATTTATTGTATAAGCAATTAATATTTACATGAAAGATAGATGGCAAGCAATTCAATCATAATAAATTAGGATGCATCATATATAAAACCTCAGTAAAAGATAATAGCACACAGTTATTTAATGTATTAGCCCTTACTGATGAAGTCCTTCAAAACTTATTACTTAATATAAATAGTTGGTAATAATATTTATACCTAATGTTTATAATACACTATATTTTACTGGATATATCAGAAGTTATATTTCATTGTTTGCTAGCATTTAAGTAATCATTTTGTTGCTAACTTACTTAAAGCATCAAATTTGTTTTATGTAAACATTGATGAAAGTTAGTGCATTTTAATCATCAGTACATTATTCTTCCCCCCCATTTCCTACACATAAGGATTTTCATATCTGTCATTTCTTATTATGAATGAGTGAAATTATAGGTTAAAAAACAACACATTCACTTATTGTGATTAATGATTACAAGTGCCTTTTCCATACTCATAAATTTCCATTTTATGGCATATACTGAAAGGTTTTAGATTTAAATGGCAACATTCTATTTTGTATAATCAGCAAAGGTTAAACTGAGTGATTATTGTCAATTTAATACTATTCTTTCAGAATGTGATTGTTACATTCTGTGACATTTCTAGTTCAAGCTTCTATTGTTTCCCTTGAACAACTTTGTGAATTTGATGTCATGTATAAAACATTAGTTACCTTATTGGTAACAGCTTAAGTATTATGTATGGTCAAGCTGTGTTACAAAACCACAATTCAAGTTAAAGCAATTATATGACTTGTTATACATATTTACTTATAGAAGAAAATCATCATGCTTCCCCTTGATGTTCAATGTAGTGTATGTCATTTATGACAAGTTAAAACAGTAATGTTATTATACTTAAGCAGATGTTATTAAACCGAGTGTCCATTGTCAACATAATACTATTTGTTCAGAATATGATTGTCACATTCTGTGACATTTCTACTTCTGGCTTCTATTGTTTCCCTTGAACAACTTTGTCAGTTTGATGGAAGGTATAAAACATTAGTTACCTTGGTAACCACTTAAGTATTATATATGGTCAAGATGGGTTACAAAAACTACAATTCAAGTTAAAGAAATGACATGACTTGTTATACATATTTGCTTATATAAGAAAATCATGCTTCCCCTTGGTGTTCAATGTAGTGTCATTTATGACAAGTTAAGACAGTAGTGTTATTATACACAAGCCCATGTTATTAAATCCTGTATTTAATATCGAAATTCAGCAGACTGCTTCATCTTATATGACAATTGTATATTTATGTCCAGATTTACTAAAATCATGCATTCCATAACTATTGTGCATGTTTTTTTTTTGTTTGTTTTTTTTTTTGGCCGTTGCTTAGTTCTTTTAGAGACCAAAAGCTGTAATGTTTATTCTTATTATTGGCTCCATCCAAGGATGTTTATACAGTCCATAGACTTTAAATTATGAGACCCTTCTAGTTTCTTATTTGTTATAAGTATATTTCCATCCTTACATGCACACATATCAGTACTTCAAGCACAGGCAAGGATGAC
Source organism: Protopterus annectens (assembly GCF_019279795.1). Classification (NCBI taxonomy): domain Eukaryota; kingdom Metazoa; phylum Chordata; order Ceratodontiformes; family Protopteridae; genus Protopterus; species Protopterus annectens. Next base: position 1,060,143,989 of record NC_056730.1, on the reverse strand, counting down.
CATCTAATTTTGCCAGAATACCATTCACTAATTCATGTGGTGTGTTTCCAGGCTGTTCTTAAAATATCCAAACCAATAGTTGTCCTTTTTCATTTTACCAGCCTGTTCCAAGCAGTGACCACTCTGCCAGTGAACCACTCAACACACCTTTCATTCCCACAGATATTTCCACAAAGGAAATCTGAAGACTCTCTCTAGCACTTCCCAGCAACCCCAAACACCCCTAGAATAAGCTATCCCTATATGCCCAACATGTCCGAGCAAGCTCACCTCCCATACTATTGCAAAGTGTACTGCACAAGGCCAAGTGCTCTTAGTCTTTCACAATAACTCAGACTTCCACTCTTATGTAAGTCCTTAATGTGTTTGAACCAAAATATATTTTAAATATACAATTGTGCTTATTATTATTTTTCATCAAGAATCAACTTAATGAGCTAAACAAAGTGTTGGAAGACCATCAATATGTGTACATGTGGTTTAAAACAGCCCTTTTAATATACATATATATATTTTTTAAAACCAAAAACGTCATTGTCGAGAATCATCTTGGAGGCTCCTCAGAGCCATTAGGCATTATCATTACTCTGTCTCTGTTACCACAGCAACCTGAGAGCATCTGTTTCTGTTAGTGTATCTGTGTACTGCATACCAGAGGCTAATGATGCACCTGAAGCAAAGCTTCACTTCACTATAACTTTAAGCCTAAATTCCCTCCTTTTCAGCAAGGCAGCAACCAGGAAAAGAACAGAGAGCAAACTTATCAAAAAAAAAAACCTTCCAACAAGCTGCCACAACAAGAGACAACACACTCCTCCAGCCCTCCTACCTTTCACTTAGCAGACATTCAAACAAACTATTATCTGCCAAAATATCCCAAGTCACAGTTCAATCCACCCCCTTCCCCTGGGTCCAAGCTAAAACACCAAATGTCCCTTCCTAATTCACAAGCATCAGTACACCTCGATTACAAGCCTCAACCCACAACCCAGAGACAAAAACGGCAACATATATCCACGCACACCATATCAGGATTGATTAAACAGCACTCAAAGCTATGATACCTGCCATAATTGATATTAACTATGTTTAGACAGAATAATAATGACATTTGTACTAGCTGCCAGACACAGCTGCATCCACACACACCATATCAGGAGTGAGCAAACAGCACTCGTAGCTGTGATACCTGCCATAATTGATATTAACTATATTTAGACAGAATAATGATGACATTTGCACCAAGAGCATGTTACTATTATTTAACCAGGATATACATGACATTTCTAAATCATACTTTAACCAGTTTGAGATTGGAGACTGTAAAGTGGTGACCAGGGACAGTATAGTTAGGCAGCATAGGATGGTGGTTTATAGGGTGACATTGGTGATCAAGAAGAGGAGGAGGAGTGTGAGGGCAGCACCAAGGATCAAATGGTGGAAATTGAAAAGGCTAATTGTGAGGTGGAGTTCAGGGATGAGTTAAGACAGGCACTGTGTGGCAGTGAAGAGTTACCAAATAGATGGGTAACTACAGTAGAGCTAGTCAGAGAGATGGCTAGAAAGGTGCTTTGTATGACATCTGGACAGAGGAAGAACGACAAGGAGACATGGTGGTAGAATGAGGAAGTACAGGAGAGTATACAGAGAAAGAGGTTGGCAAAGAAGAAGTGGGATTGTCAGAGAGGTGAAGAAAGTAGACAGGAGTATAAGGAGATGAGGTGCATGGCAAAGAGAGAGGTGGTGAAGGCTAAGGATAAGGCATATGAAGAGTTGTATGAAAGTTTGGACACTAAGGAGGGAGAAAAGGACCTGTACCGATTGGGTAGACAGAGGGACCGAGCTAGGAAAGATGTGCAGCAGGTAAAGGTGATAAAGGATAATGACAGAAACATACTCACAAGTAAGGAGAGTGTGTTGAGGAGGTCTACAAGAGGGTAGTGAGACCAGCTATGTTATATGAGTTGGAGACAGTGGCATTGACAAAAAAGCAGGAATTTGAGCTGGATGTGGCAGAGTTAAAGATGTTAAGATTTGCACTAGGTGTGACAAGGGTGAACAGGATTAGGAATAAGTATATTAAAGAGTCATCCCAGGTTGGAAGGTTTGGAGACAAAGCCAGAGAGGCAAGATTATGTTGGTTTGGACATGTGCTGAGGAGGGATGCTGAGTATATTGGGAAAACGATGCTAAGGATGAAGCTACCAGGTAACAGGAAAAGAGGAAGGCCTAAGATAAGGTTTATGGATGTGGTGAGAGAGGACATGCAGGTGGTTGGTGTGACAGAACAAGATGTAGAGGACAGAAAGAAATGGAAACAGGTGATCCGCTGTGGAGACCCCTAATGGGAACAGCCGAAAAAAGATGATGATGATGATGACTTTAACTGAAGAAGGCATTAGTCTCCATGACTGCATTTGTTATTTCAAAACACTCTACTGTTGCTGCTATTATATATTATGATAATTTGTTACATTTGAGTCTGAACTCTGATGAATGGTGTCTTGTTGAATTAGTTAATTAATACTTAAATTATTATAAGTAAAATCAATGAAAAATGAACACGATAAGTATTCACTGTGTTCAAGTAGGGGGAATATAAACATATATGTTTGTATTATATGTTGCTTTGTTTGGCTTATATATAATGTAAATAGTAACCTATCTTGACCTACCTTTGTTTGTGAAGAATTATTGGACTCTTTGAACATTCTGAATAAATCATTACTGTTTCTCAGTTGTTTAAGAATCCCTCCTTTTTCAAAATAAAAATAGATGACATGTGATATATCATATCAGGTGATACTTTGAGAGATGTAGTTGTAAGAGTTATTTTTATTATTTTTTTTTTTGGGACAGCTATCTTGGAATCATTTTTTTTTTCTAGCATCAATCCTGTAAGATTATGCTCAACAGGGTTTTAAGGTTGAAAGGAATTCTATTACAAATATGTAACATAAATAAGGTATAAAATAAAGCTTGCTTAAATGCAGAAACAGAGTTTAGTAATATGTGATCAGCATCCATACTAAATGACTGTGGCTTGGAAAAAAAGAATCTGCTGAATGGACATTTTTCCCTTACAGACTTAAAAATAGGATGTATGCAAGAGCAAAAATGCAAAATCTGCTTTTAAAGAACACTGCGACAATGCATTTTCCTTAAAAAACATGTTTTTCTGCATATAAAAAGAATGGACAACAGGACATCAGCATTGGCACAAGAACAGATGTTCTTATACAAAAATTCAAATAGAATACAGGATGTTCACACTGTCAAAAAAGCTGGCCTCTTATAAATTCAGCAAAAATGTGACAAGACATTGTTAAACAAGGAAACTTAAAAAATAATATTATTAAGTCAGCATTTGTGTCAGCATCTACAACAATTAATATTGTTTCTACAGGATGAGCAATTCTCCAAAATAGAATACCAAGAGGAAATGTATATGTGTGTGCATGATTAAAATTGTATATAAAGATCTGTATTAATCCAGTTATGTTAGAGGTATTGGTAGGGACACATTTGTCCCAAGGTAAATGCTATGTCTCTCACATCATTTGTACTATATGAGAAGTAAATTGGAACAGTACTTTAAGCTGTAACGTTAGTCTGTCTGGTTTATTATAAAAAGTTATTTGTTACTGCTCTAAGTTGATGCTGCAAAGTATATTCTCTCATTAGTGTATATTCTGCAAGTTTTTGTATGCAACAGACTGTGAATGCAAATATAACCAGACTTTGATTTCAGCAGAATCCAGCCAGCAAGACTGAGTGTCTTAAGAAGACTTCAAATCCATCACAGTGAGCAGCACCATATAATTTTTCAATGTCAAGCTAGCCTGCATTTGAACCTAAAATCTTCTTTCAGACACAGGGGGAGTGATGGTAAGCCCTGCAGAGGGTCACTTCAGTCAAATTGCTGTAACTAACATGTGTACGTATGTGTAAATCCTAAATAGGAGTATTCCAGTAGTAAAGTTTTTTTCGACGTCTAAATCCAGAGTGAGACTAGTTCGGGAAAGTCACAGTGCCATAAATTCTCCAGGAAAAGGTGGATATCTACTTTGTAGAGCAGTCCACTGCCTGTTGAGCTTCCCCAGCTTCTCAAGTGACTCTGAAAAATTTCCAACCATCAGCAACAACAGCCTGATCACCTGTTTTCTTGCTAACTGGTAAGACTTTTTTCTGTGTCACATTTTTAGTATGGATGCTATTAGACAGTTTGCATATTATTAGACGTTTTGGATGTTATTAGACAGTATGGATACTATTATTAGACATAATTCATGTAGGAGTAAACCAAGCTTTAGTAAATTGCAATGTTGGTATACACAGCGCATTAATGAATGTAAAACCTCATTAGGGCAGGTTGATAGTAAGGCATTATGCAAATGTATTACAATATTTGACTGGTATCTCAAAGAAAACCATGTGGGGTATGACAAATGTTTATTGTATGATTCAACAAAACTGCATTTTGTGTATTATGCCATAAAAAAGTATTGCATGACATTGCTAAAAAATAGACTGTGCAGACAGATCTGTTCAAGATACAGAATTAACTAAGGGTAAAGTGTTTCTACTATATTCAGATATTGAACAGTTATGTCCTGTCACCACATATGAATCAAATCAGTTACTGACAGGACCTTTAGTACATTTTGTTACAAAAGAATGTAATAAAGTTCTAAAAGACAGACTCAATGAGTTCAGGAAGTTTAGACAAGTTATACATACATTTTTTTCAAAAGTGCATAGGAGTTTCAGATTCAGCAGAACAGGTTACTAAAAAATATCAGAAAGACCATGCAACATTACAGGAAACTCTTAAACAGCAGTTACAGGATAAAGGAAATAAATTAGCTAAACTGACAGAGACTGAGAACAGGAAACTACAGCTGATCTCTACAAAAGAGATATATTTTATAATATGTTTGTGTTTTGAAAATGGTTAAGCATACAGGCTAAGATCTGATGTATGGACAAATCATTCTTAAATGTTTTACTTTCATTCAGTTAAAGCAAGACATTTGTCAGTAGTACAGTAAAGTAGAAAAAATGACTGCCATTCTTAGCATAGTCAAAAGGTAAACAAAACAGTCATAGTGCATAAAATTAAATAAAATTGTTAATGAGTAGTCACAAGACTGACATGCTTAAATAAAGATTTAAAGTCATGAGACTGGCATGCATGTATTTTCTTTTCATCTAAAATACATCTGTTACAATGCACAAGAATAACAGGCAGACAACAGCAAATATAAATAATGTAAATATAAACGTGTTAGTTAAGCTACTACCCATTTGTTTTTTACAATTTTTATATAATTGTATAGTAACACCACACCAAACAGTTAAAGTTCTGAATAGAAAATGAAATCACAAATGGTATTAGTCAAACAGTTTTTCTAAAATTAATGGCAGGGCAGTTAAATAAATAAAAAATACTGAAACATATGTAAGCTAATTGTAAAATAATGTTTAGTTTGCATAGTTATGCAAATCACAATCAAATTAAAGGAAAATTGCCAAAATAATTAACTACAGTTTATAGAGTCTGAAATGTGAGCTCAGACCTTCCTAGACTGGATGAATAGTTACAGGAAATGTTGAAAAGATAAGATAAAAACAAGACTGATTGCCAGACAAGTAGCTTGAGTTTTTCTAAAACATTATTATTATTAAAACATAGTTGTTAAAATGTTTACAGGCAACACTATTTGGTAATTGTAATAAAAATGTCACAATTGTACATATATGTCACTGATAATCTGTTTGCAAGTAAAGGTTAAAAGTAAAAAAATCCTCAGTTGCATCACATACAGCCAGCAGATGGGCTATAGTATACATACAGTTCAAATAAATTGTGCAGGAAGGTATAAATACCTATTAGTGGTAATAAACAGCAAAAGCTTTATAAAAATGATCAAATCAGACAGGGGTCTATAGTTTGGTAGCCTAGTGGAGCAGATGTGTTGCCAAAATATTAGGCTGGTGTACATTCTAAAGCAAATAAACAATACTGCATTATACTACAGGGGGAGGGGCACTTTCTCAGTTTTACACCGACTGTATAAGCAGTACTGCACAAGAGTCTAAAATAAAGCTACAGGAAGAAATATCTCATTCTTTCTTGACAGTACTCTTTTAGGGGGGAGGGAAAAACAGGTATTAGTGTATTAGAAATACTGGTAAACTGGATTAAACCTGACAGGATAAGATATTTTACAAGTTGTTAATAGATTATTGTATTGTTTAGTATTAAATTGTATTTACAACCTGTTAAACTGTAAAGCTATACAAGAGATGGTTTAAAAAACAAGAGATGGCTGAAAATTGCTTTATTACAGCTATACAAGAGAGAGTAAAGATATGTAAAAATTAAGCAAGACTATTCACTATTTTAATATGTTTTTTGGCAAAACAATGTTGGTATAAAAAGCATGAATGTTTCTAATTGCTGAATATGTAGTTTAAAATGACAGGGCATATGTCTTTGGTGCAGTTCCACTAGATATTTCTAAAAATACATAAAAAATTTCCAAGATTTTGCTTAATATTAATCTTATTAAATTTGCAAGATTAGACTAAATGTACTTTATAGTCTTTGTATGTACAAATGCAGAAGAATTCAGTACAAATGATAGTCTTTGTATGTACAAATGCAGAAGAATTCAGTACAAATTATAGTCTTTGTATGTAAATATGTAGAAGAATTCAGTACAAATGATAGTCTTTGTATGTACAAATGCAGAAGAATTCAGTACAAATGAAATTAATGTCTAGCAATAAATATGTAGAGAAAAAAACATGTCCAGGGTACCTACTAGATTGAAATGCATCGATAGCAAACAGTCTGTGTAAATACATACTGTACAGGATACATTGTAATAAGTTCAAAACTAATTTGTCAAGTTGTAATATCACTGGTGTTACCCCAGCTAGAGAAAAAAATATATTAAAATATTGTATCCATACAGCTAAAGGACTAATATGTACAAAGCATTCTTTAATGTATATATCATATTTTTTAAATCCTCAAGTATTATCTAAGCCCAGTTCAGTACTTTACCAAGATGTTAATGAGCAGTTCAGACACATGACCACAATGTTATGGTTAAAATAACATTGACACTGTATATTTTCAGCAGTGTATAAATGCTTGCAGTAGCACATAGTTCTTGTCTCTTATAGTTAATTCAACAGTTGCAAAGAGATAATGGAACAGTTCTAAGTCATAAATTAAATTCTCTAATTGCAAAAAGAATAAATTAATCAAGTTAAAAACTTAAAGCAGACACAGCCCATAATTGATGAAATATTTTCACAGAATGGTCTGCAAAAGAAAAAAATGTTAAATATATTCAGTTTTGGTAGTAATACTTTTATATTATTGTATTAACTGTGTAAAATTGCATTTTGACTTGCATCAAAAGAAGACTAAAGGTTTTGTTTCTTAATGTGTTTTCTATATAATGTGATCAAAAATACATATCAGCATAAAGTATTTATGTATACATCAAAATAAAAAGAGGGAATTGTAAGATTATGCTCAACAGGGTTTTAAGGTTGAAAGTAATCCTGTTACAAATATGTAACATAAATAAGGTATAAAATAAAGCTTGTTTAAATGCAGAAACAGAGTTTAGTAATATGTGATCAGCATCCACACCAAATGACTGTGACTTGGAAAATAAGGAATCTGCCGAATGGATATTTTTCCCTTACAGACTTAAAAACAGGATGTATGCAAGAGCAAAAATGCAAAATCTGCTTTTAAAGAACACTGTGACAACGTGTTTTCCTTAAAAAACATGTTTTTCTGCATATAAAAAGAATGGACAACAGGACATCAGCATTGGCACAAGAACAGATGTTCTTATACAAAGCTCCAAATACAATACAGGATGTTCACACTGTCAGAAAAGCTGACCTCTTATAAATTCAGGAAAAATGTGACAAGACATTGTTAAACAAGGAAGCTTAAAAATAATATTATTAAGTCAGCATTTGCATCAGCATCTGCAACAATTAGCATTGTTTCTACAGGATGAGCAATTCTCCAAAATAGAATACCAAGAGGAAATGAAATGTATATGTGTGTGCATGACTAAAATTGTATATAAAGATCTGTATTAATCCAGTTATGTTAGGGGTATTGGTAGGGACACATTTGTCCCGAGGTAAATTTTATATATCTCACATCATCTGTACTATATGAGAAGTAAAGTGGAACAGTACTTTAAGCTGCAAAGTTAGCCCATCTGGTTTATTATAAAAAGTTATTTGTTACTGCTCAAAGTTGATGCTGCAAAGTATATTCTCTCATCAGTGTATATTCTGCAAGTTTCTGTATGCAACAGACAGTGAATGCAAACATAACCAGACTTTGATTTCAGCAGAATCCAGCCAACAAGACTGAGTGACTTAAGAAGACTTCAAATCCATCACAGTAAGCAGCACCATATAATTTTTCAAATCCGAGGATTTGTTTCTTTTATTCTTTTAAGAGTAGGGGCCATCCATTCCATTTCTTCTGGGATATACACTGTTTTTGATGAATATAGTAGCTTCTTCTAAGTCATTAAAGGTTCTCATCTCATTGGCAAAAAGTATTTTTATCTTGGCTGGAAAGGCCAGCTGTGCTTTAATGTTGTTTTGTTTCAACAATTTTATTATTGGCCAGACATTTTTTCTTTGTTCTAGTATTCTGGAAGAATAATCATTGTCAAACCTTATTAGGCTTTGATTGTATTTTAAGGGTGATTTTCTCCAAGCAGATTTTAATATTAGTTCCTTGTCCAGAAATGAAAGAAATGTTATAACTGTGGATCTAGGTGGAGTATTTGTTGAGTTAGAAGCAGGTTTCCTCAGTGCTCTATGAGCCCTTGCAATTCCAAATGAAAGTCCCTCTTTCAAGTCTAAAAAATTCAGGAATCCAGGTTGTTAAGAATGAAATAATGTCTTCACCTTCAATGTTTTCAGGTAGACCAAAGATCCCTATGTTGTTTCTCCTTTCCTTGTTTTCTAAGTCATCTATTTTGTTAAGCAGCCATGTATTCTGTTTAAGCAGAAATTCATTTTGGATTTCTTCCTCTTTGAGTCTTCTTTTAATGTCATTTAGAGAAGTCTCTATATTTGTTGTTTTTGTATGTTGTTACTCTAATAGTTCCTTAAGAGTATCAGTCTGTTTTTGAGAATTTAATTTGAGCTTTTCTAAGTCATTGTTAAAGCCATCCATATTCAGAGATAGTTCCTGAAAGGTAGATGTCATCAATTGCAGTTCATTTTTCAAAGCAGCATCTGGGTGAGAATTCCTTGAGTTGTTCATATTCAGTGACTCAATATATCTCCAAGTTACTTGAGAGGAAAATGTTTGTACATCTCTACCAAAATTGATATTTATGTAGTTTAGTAGTTTATCTATATATTCCTGACATTTTAAACTTGAAAATAATAAATTTTTCCTATATTATCATACTAGTTTACGGAGCTCTCAAAATTCACTGCTCTCAGTTGGCCATCTAGGCTCCACCCCCTGAACATTAGATTTTTGAATACTCTGAATACATAATTAGAACATTATATTTCCAAAACTTCAGTGAAGTCAGCACAGCACATAGCCAGGATATCTGATTTTCTTAATACAAAGTTAATAATTAGGACAATTGATTTGAGCCTTCATGCATCCAAATGTCAGAAGTTTGGTCTGCAATCAAATTAAATATGTGTTTGAAAAACAACAGTCCAAAAAATTCTAGGACAAAGAATGTGCTTTTTAGTGTGTATATCATAGAAAAAGTAAAATTAGTGATGGCCATTTTGGAAATAATTGAAAAAGTATGGTTGAAAGAACTCTGTAGCACAATCATTAGAATAGTATACAAGTGTAAAAAGCACACTAGCATGGAAATCAAGTGCAGCTTGAGTATTAGATACTTCAGATTAAACTCCTGAAACTAGCTTAAGCAGTGAAAATAAATCATATGTAATAATTTAGAACTTGGTCTTGTAATGGTCTGAAACAGTACTGTAGAAAATATACATATATACACACACACACACACACACACACACACACACACACACACACACACACACACACACACACACACACACACACGCATTTATATATATATATATATATATATATATATATATATATATATATATATATATATCTAAAGCTCAACGTTTCAGAACTTTGAAATTCAAGGGACTGAGACCAGAAGATCGAAGTTTTGAAACTTTGAAAACTAAATAAAAAATTAAAAATGAAAAAATAAATAAATACATTTTTGCAGAGGAGCAAGCCCCCTTGCACCCCCACACCCCTGCTAAATCAATATATCAACTCCGAGATTGCACTACTGTGAGGACAATGGTATCTATACTATTACACACTGTACAGAGATCTCCATTCCGAAAGTTCAAAGTTTTCTGGTGTCAGCCTTTTGAAGTTCAAAGTTTTGAATCATCGAGCTTCTGAAAGGAATTCTATATGTATATATATATATATATATATATATATATATATATATATATATACAAAGAGAGAGAGAGAGAGATATACATAGATATATATAAATATGCACACACAAACACACACACACATATATGTATATATATATATATATATATATATATATATATACACACACATACATATATATGTATATGTATGTAAGTAGACCAAAATCCCACTTACCTGACTTTAAAAAGACTGAGAAGAAAAACCCGAAACTCCAGAAGATTGACTGCTCAGAACATTGACATATCACTACGGGTAAGTAACCACTTGGCCAGAATGTTGACCTTTGCCCCTTACCTCCACAGTAGTGCGAACTTGGAGCTGGTGTATTTAGTTAGGGTGGTGTAGGGGGCACAACCTCCCACATGTGGGGGTGTGGTTGGCAAAGCTCCTCACATGGGTGGGTTTTCATTGCTTCGGTGTTAGTGTGTTTGCAGGGTTCGGTAAGCGGTTACTTACCCATAGTGATCTGTCAGTGTTCCAAGCAGTCGATCTTCTGGAGTTTGGGTTTGTTTTCTCTGTCTTTTTGTATAGGATAAGACATTTGGAGCTCAGACTTGTAATAAGCTAAAACAATTGTACAGCATACTTAATTTTCTTTGGACAGGAAAACCCATCTAGAACATTATCAGCTGAAGCAACATTAATGATTGGTGCAGACTTACATGCAACCTCTTTGCATAATAAAAGTACAGTTGTGTAATTTAAACTTACCATAACAGTAGATGTTTGAATGATGTAGTAGCTTTAGCTATATTGTTATATAATTTCAAGGATATAACAGCACACCACCTTCCACACTCCCAAACATGCAAGCTAAGATTATTAAAAGACAAGTTTTGGTGCAAAGCCCTTCAGTGCTTTCCTGCCAGTAGAGAGAGGGAGGGAGATGATCACTGAAAGGTCAGTGCTAGCAACAACAAAAAAATAAATGATGCTACCCTGACATAAAAGTATCCATCAATAAACAAGGGGGATGGAGGGAGGGAGTCTCTACTGCAGCCGTGATCATTTGAACATCTACTGTTATAGTAAGTTTAACTTACACAACTGTACTATGTTCATCATTTTAATCACTGCTGCCGTAGCCTTATCTTTATAGGTAGATTCCCTATCTTATTACATTTGTGAGATGAAAGGAGAAAAGTGCCGGAACCCTGAGAATGGTCCTAGCAAAGCTTGATCTGGACCTAGAGAAAGAATCAGTCTTATAGTGCTTTGTAATGTACAGAGGACCAAGTAGCAGCTTCAAAAATATTTCTAGAATCCAACCTTTTCCAACTATTTCTAGAATCCAACCTTTTTCAAAAATCCATAGATGAAGCCAAGTCCCTGGCAGAGTGAGCCTTGACCCTACCTTGAATAGTTTTGTTGTGGTGAGTATAACAAAAAGTAATAGGCTTAATGAGCCATTTGGAAATAGTTTTGACAGAAGTTTTCCCTACTTCTTAACTTCACAAGAAATTAACAATTGATCCAATGATCAGAAAGATTGAGTTCTATCAAGACAGTACCTGAGTTGTCGGTAGACATCTAATTTATGGAGAATCCTTTATACCTCATCTTTTGGTTTAGGAAATAAAATGGAGAGATGGATAATTTGCTTTAAAGAAAACTCAGATGCCACTTTAGGCATAAAAGAATGATTAGTCCTTAAAGAAGCCTTGTCTCTATGGAACGTGATATAGAGCTGACTCACTATAAGAGCTTGCAACTTAGATACCCTTCTTGCAGAGGTCAAGGTAATCAATAAAATCGTTTTTCATGTTAAGAACCTAAGGTCAGTCAGATTATCTGGTTCAAATGGAGCAAGTGTTAGCATTTCTAACACAAAATTAAGATTTTAAGAAGGGTCCACCAATTTTCTTGCAGGTCTCTTATGCAAAACCCTTTTCAAGAATATTTTGACATGAGACTGCATTATAAGAAGAATACTCATATCAATGGGCAGACATACTGAAATGGCTGAAAAATTAACCTTGATATTAACACAAAAAATATTGTAGAACCAGAGAACAACTAGCCCTGAATGGGTGCTATTTGTGTTATTGGCACCAACTAGAAAACGTTTTCCATTTGCTAATAAATGATTTTCTAGTAGTTGGCTTTCCTCCATTAGTATCTGCTATACATCCTCAGCAAACAGGTGCTTAAAAGGAATTAAGACCTTATCATCCAGGCAGTGAATTGAAGCTGATTGATGTTGGGGTGTACCAAATACCCCTGTTTTGTGAGTAGATCCAGTCCATGAGGAAGCTTGTGGTAATTACCCCTGGACATTTCCAAAAGAAGGGAGAATCATGGTTGTCTGGGCCAGAAGGGAGTCACTACAATGATCTTGGGTGAGTCCTGATTCTTCAGAAGTACCCTGCATATTAGTGGAAATAATGAAAAAGCATACAGGAAGATTCCGATCCAAGAATAAAAAATATCATCTGTCTTCCAGGCCTTCTTGCATGGAGTCCTAGAACAAAATATTTCCAGCTGATTGTTCAAAGAGGAGGCAAAGAGGTCTACTTGAGGAAGTCCCCACAGATGTATCAAATCTTGGAAGATCCCACAATCTTGTTTCCATTTGGAAAGGGTCTGCCCTAGTCCTGCTCAACTTGTCTGCCACACAGTTTTGCTCTGATAGAATATGCAATGTTTGTAGAGTGAGATTGTGCTACAAAGCTATATCCCAAGCTAACATGGTTAGTCTGCAAAGGTGGTATGACATGGTTCCCCCTTGCTTGTTGATGTACCATATGACTGTGATATTGTCTGTAACCACTTAAAGAAGTCCCTTGCTCATTGAGGGGACGCCAACAGCCACAGAGGATGTGGTTACAGGTGTTGCTGCACATCCTGAGTAAAAGATGAGTGGTCTGACATACAACAAATAGCCTCAGCAGTCACCAACCTGTAGATGAGGCAAATTTTAAAATACTGTGGCAGCAAAGACTGCTTGCTTAATTGTTTTTCTTTTTATGGCTAGAAGAAGGACCAACCATGGGACTGGTAGTCTGTTCCATGGTCAAACCAAAAATGGAACCTGCTCCCTGTGGAAGACAAGCAGCAATTGCCAGTAAACACTACCAGTCCACAAAAGTTACTTTTTTTTACAGAAAAATACAGTAAAAAGCACTTTAAAACACCATTTCAGCCACACAAACGTAAAATAAACACACTTTCTCCACAGAAAAAAATGCTTTCAGTTTCTTTACACCACTTTTAAACTGACAGAATAAATGAGTGTTCTGTTTAAAAGTATGTTATATTTTTGATACAGTCCATTAAAACACAATACTCTTAGCTTTAAAATAACTATCCTGAAAAGGAAAGTAATAAAACATCAACAACATTAATAAAATGGAAGTTTTTTCCCCAAAGGGAAATTATCTTCCCATTGAGGGTTGGGAGGGTGGCCTAATGGTTAAGGTGTTTGTCTTACAAAGACAAGGTGCAGGTTTTGAGTCTCATAAGGGATAACTGGCTAGGCTTAAAATGGCTTGCAAGGGCAGTTAGCCTAGTATGAATCTATGAAGGAAAGCACAAGTCAAGTGTCAATCCTCAAAAGTACTCCTTGGCTGCAGTAAAACTCTGAAGAGCTTCATGCCCAAATGTGTCTTTTAATCAGCCCAATTTAAGCTGCCTCTTAGTTTGGGTTCATGGAAGGTGCTCTGAAGCTTTGGAAGCTGGTTTACTGTTATATCCTTGGCAAAATAGAATCCATATACCTAAGGCTACTGCAGCATTGATGAATATGATGAACATCTTATGTTGGAACTCAGCTAAGTAATAGAATAGAATACATGCAAATGTTTGAGCAATAAATGCTGATTTTAAGTTTTACTGCTCTCAGGCATAGGTAGGATGCCTTCCATCCTCATATGTATCTCAAAGTAGTCTTTTGGAATAGAAGTAATAATGTTTGTAAAGTTAACAAAAGACACTAAAGGCTTCACACTGCAGCAGTCCAGACACACAACTGCATTCTCACACAGTACAACAATTAAGGATGAAGACATCAACATCGTTTACATTAAAAATGATAACTGCTTAAAGGAAGATATGAAGCAACAAAGAATTCAACAGCAACTGGTAACCCCCTTCTTTCTCTCAAAAGTCAGTGATTTACATTAACATGATGACAGTACTATAATTATACTACAGCAATGAAGCAGGCTAACATAAAATGCAGAGCTACAAAATAAATTGCAAGTATTGTATAATGAATGAGAATAAAATTAGTAATTGTATTTATTAGTATGTAATAACTGAAAAAATATGGTAAAAGGACCATATAGAATTAAAACTGTTGCAAGAAAATAATTCTGTTACTATTTAAGTTACTAGGTAATTTAAATTAACTGAAGGGGAAACATTTCATGGGTTTATTTTGTCAGAGCAATTTTATGAATGCTGATAATCCATGTACACTGTTCATCCAGTCTCTAGTCATTTTTTTACATTACTTTAAGAACAAGTTTCATCAAAGTAGCAATAGAACTTTGTTCACTCAGCAGTGTCTATAGTGTTAAAAGCTTTACACCAGCATCGGTCTCAGTTATGCTACTGGTAGTATTCCAAATTAAAGCTGTGAGTTTTTACCTTAAAAGGTGAATTGTGGTTCACAGAGAGTGACTGCTGAATGTCATCAGTGCTTAGTGCAAAATGGCATGCAAAGAATGGAAAAGAAAGAAAAAAAAGTATTATGATACAAATATTTAAATGTATCTTCCTGATGTTTCCTGAATGATGTTATGTAACATGAACATATCCTCCTTAAACATAAGAAACACAAAAATAAATGTCAGTTACCAGTTACTATCTATATAATACAAGGTATAAATGAAGCAAGCTTAAAGAAAGAGGACACATAATGCATTGTTTGGCTCCATTTTATAGATACTTTTGGCTGGGTTCAGAATAAATATTGACATACAATGTCATATATGAAATTAGGCTAAAGTCTGTATGGTAAGTCCTAAAACTTTTACCTGTAGTTCATGTGAATTGCTGTTTCAAGTGTATTGTTGGTGGAAACTCATCTCTTCTCATTATTAATAGTGTGTGCTATGGCTGTTGTAAAATATGATATTTTGTAAAGTGTGGTAACACCAAATCAGTACCATGAGTAGAGTGGACATATGTGTCATATATGCTAGAGGACCTATCCATATTTCAAAATTATTCATCATGACAGTAATACATTTTATTTTCAAGTTGTCTGTCATTATTAATTCTACATACTGTGTCAAGAATGCCTTTCTGTAATTCTCTGGGTGTCATCTTTCTGAACAATTACCATTAGACGAAATCCTGATGATGTGTAACTCAAATGCTGCTTGTGATGTGACAGCCAGATGTGAAAAGGTTGAAAGTGTCATGTCATATAAGCATTCTGTTCCTTGCTGGATATATCCTTTAATTGTGTTTGTTTGAAATACAATTGATTTGCATTTTTGTTTTGTTTTTTTCATTTGCAAGATGCTTGGCAGTGTGCGACAATAGTTCATTGCTGAAGGAAATAGTGAAAATTTTAATTTGGACTGCCTTCTATAGTGCAAATGAGCCTGGTGCTGTTGCAAGACTGTCAGCACTCTGCACAGTACTGAGTAATGAAAATGCACTTGTTAGCTATCTATCTTTGCGGCACAAGTTATTAATGCACTGAGTTTGCAAAAATAGATCAGATAATGCAGGGTTCAAATCCAGTTTACAGATGTCTTTTCTGAATAAGTCAGAAACATTGGCATGCTTTTTGTTATGTGAATGTGTTGTTGAAACTCAGTTATTCTTAGTTGTACTAACAACATGTGATATACATGAGGTGAAATATGAAATTTTCTAAACTGTGATAACACCAATGCAGTAACATGACTTGTAGAAAACTGTATTACCTAAGATGGATTATATCAACATCTCCTGAGCAGTAATCCTGACAGACCGAAATTTCCTTTTAAATGATGTCAGTATTAGTTATATCTGCTGTGTCAAAACTGATCTAATGTAATCTGCTGTCACCTTTCCCATTATTTGGCATCACCTAAAGTCCTGATAGAAATTAAAGTTCTGATATGGCAAGGAGATATGAAAAGGATGAATGCATAAGTGTAATGCACTACATGCTCTGGTCATTGCTAGATATACCCTTGATTGTTTTAATTATCCTTTCAGTTGTTCATTTATTTATTTATTCATGTTTGTATTTACACACTGCTTGGCAGTACATAAACACAGTTCATGGCCGAAGGCAAAACATGAACATTTTAATTTGGACTGTTTCCTGTACCATAAATAAGCCTGGTGCTGGTGCATGACTGTCAGTACCATATATAGCACTGAGTGAAGAAAATGCACCTGTCAGCTACCTAGTTTTGTGGCACAAGGTGCAAGTGAAGTGAGTTTAAAAAAAGAAAACAGGTAATGCATTTAACAAATACTTTTACCAGGGAGGGTCAGAATGATATTTGTCATGAATATTTGATTAGGAATTCACTACTAAATAAAAAATGAGTATGATAAATATGATTTTTGCAACAAATGTATTCACAGTGCTGGCATACATGTCCAATGTAATGAGTGCAAAGTATGTTAAACATGATGATGATAATTATCACAGTATTTTATTATAATTATTGTGACTCATCATATATCATAAATACTTGGTTTGGACAGTATGCCTTGTGAAGTATGGATGTAATATACCCTGACATGTCTTACTCAGGTCATGCAAATCCATGCCACTGAAATGTACATATAAGCACAAATACTTCCTTTTACATAAAAATGCACCACCATGAGTAATGAGTCACACACATACAGACATCTCTTAAGTAGAGCTTCATGCATTTATGAACTGGGGTCTATATTATATCCTCGAACACTTAAAAAAGTGAACGATGATTGATCGAACTTATTTTCACGAAACTGCAAAATATCGAAGCAGCAGAAACTCGAATTTTTTCCTAGAGAAAGAATTTGGTTGTCCATTTCTGTTGCTTCCGTATTTTCAGTGTTATGGTGGAAAGTTACCGGTCGGATTCAGGTAAGTGTGCGATTGTGTGGATGTGAGTGTTAGGGTGATTTAGGTGAGTTAGGGTTAGGGCTCAGGTTTGGTATGTGCACGATTGAGTGGACATGAGGGTTAGGGTGGATTTAAGTGAGGTAGGGTTAGGGATCGAGTGAGGTGAGTGTGCGATAGTGACGGACCTTAGGGTTAGGGTTTGGGTTAAGGTAAGTGGGTAGTTAGTGGTGTGTGCATAGTTTAGTGTAGGGTTAGGTATCAGATCTTAGGTGTATGTGTGTGGATTTCTGTTTGTTTGGTGTGCTTGTGTTTTGTGTATGTGTTTTGGATCAGCGATTTTTTTCCCTGGGAAAAAAAATCGCTGATCTGACAGTTCGAGATTATAAGCTTTCCCTTAAATTAGGTCGATCAATCAGCGTTCGCTTTTTTAAGAGTTCGAAGATATAATATAGACCCATGAACTGGTATAGCTCAAATTAGAACTTAAAAAGGATGTTCTCCTGTGGCTCTAGAAGGGTAACATTTCATCCTTGTTCTTCTCATGGGTTTGAGTCCAAGGTGGTACTATTCACTTTTACTAGTGTGTAAGTCCCAACAGCCCAATATGTCACACTTCATACCATTTTACATAGAAGCAGCAATGATTACAAGAGACACCATAAAGCATTTCAATATTTATCATTGGAGCATGTGTAAATAGGTGGATCATCAAAGATGGACAAATCTCTCTGCCATATTTCACACCTTTATCACTTTTCAATGTAAACATTGCCAATATGTTTGCCAAGTCATGCTTGTGCTCTCAGTTGTACAAATGCAGCTGGCAAGGCTGTATATCTTTGTGCACTGGCTGTTAAAGTGAGATCAGAACTGGGCACCAAAGGAGACTAGCTTGACTTCTGTAGGCATGCCTTGTGAAAGTGAGGATGATGTTCCTTTTAGAGCACAAATGTGGGGTGATGAGCAGTCAAAGATTTTTGTGGCACTCCTTGTCAAGTGCTACAGACAGAGGCTAATGTAGGGGGATTATACTGGGTCTCAATATAAGACTGAGGCTTAGAAAAGCTTGGCCAAGGCTGTCTCCAAGGCAACTAGCATTCCAGGCACTGGGGAGCAATGTTGTCTCCGTTACACTAATATGAAGAGGCACAGACAGGATCTCCTGATCTGATGGGAGAAGGAATTTAAGACTTCAAACACTTCACGTTTGTGTAAGTATAGTGACCCATCACCAGTGAATGATATAGTATGGATTATCCAGCCAGTACAATTATTCATTATGCTTTCATGTTTTTCCTCTACTGTAGATCTGCTAAAGAGATAACACAGAAGTATGAGGTGCATCAGGAGAGAATCGCTCACCTCAAAGAGTCACTGTGTAAGTATGCATCAGGTATGATTGCAAGCTAGATAATACTTTTCAGGCCATCAGTACATATCAGCTTGAGTAAATGTACATAACTTTTTAAATCAGCATACATGCCTTCCCTAGCAGCTCTTAGCAGAGCCAGATTATAGTCAAATGGGGCCCTAGGCAGGGTAATGGATCAGATTATCCATCTGCAGAGAATAGCAGTCACTCTTCCACTGCCCCACCCCCACAGCAATTATAGTGCCCATCATTTGGTCATCTCTCTCTCTCTCTCTCTCCCCTCTCTCTCTCTCTCTCTCTCTCTCTCTCTCTCTCTCTCTCTCCAGCTACCATAAACACTGTCAGTGTGTATACTATTTTCTTCTTTACTTCTACAGTGACTACAGAAATCTGGGTTTAAGAAAAAACACACATGTCATGCACATGATAGCAGCACTAAGTGCAGGTATTCACGAATCTGGCCCTGAAACTTCTGCAAAAATGATGTGCCTCATGAACATTAAAACTATATACTCCATGTCTTGCCTCCCCATTTTACAATGATCACATACATATATTAAACATTACATTATGTTGCAATGATCATTTAAAGGTAACCTTAATACTTTACAAAGCATGTAATGGGCCAAGGGCTTTATCACATCAAAGTCAAATGTTTGAATGTAATCAAAATGGATTTTTTAATTAAATGAAAATATTCAGTCATGTCTCATTTTAACTCATTTTAACACTGGAACAATCCATATATCTGTTTGGATTCTTCAGTAGTCTACTATCTATAAGGAATGTAACAACTCTTCCATTACAGATGTGGTTCTTCTTTTGGAACAGCTTTTCATGGAGACATAACTTAAGAAGTCTCTGTCTGCATATCCTAGCAATCACATCTTAACAGTCTCTGTTTTGTTGAGGCAGAACTGACTGTGATACTTCTGGATATTCTGGTTCCTGGATCCTTGACATGTCTTCCTTTTGCAAATTTATTTGATTCCTTCTATGCCACATTACATCTCCCCCACAAGCAACATAAGGTCTTGTTTTTTCTGCTTTATCAGCAACAACAACATAAATTTTAAGATACAGGGCAGGATTCACGAACGGTTGCACGGAGTGTAAGAGACGTGCAACACTCCATGCAAGCCTCGCGATCCAGGAACAGCCCTAAACTCCGTGTAAGAGACCAGCTAAAACGTCTCTTACACTGACTGGGTGTGGACATGCTAAATACTTCACTTGCAGCCAAAAGGTATGCAAATGAGGTATATTAGCAATCCACGAAGCAGAAACCAGTCTGTGTAATAGACGTTTTAGCTGCAGAAATGTACTCAGTTGACAACTGAGTACGTTTCTGCAAATTCCACAATGGAGCCATGTCAGCTCCAAAAAAAGGGTGAATATGACTCAGGCAGCATGCCAATGGCCAAATATGTGGCCATTGGCAATATAACCTGATGCCAAAATATTAAAAATATAATTTTTTTTCGGCGATCGAAACCCAGAGCAGCCCCGCGCAAACGGGCTGCGCTGTATAAAACCATAAAAAAGAAGGTTATAAACCCACAAATGTGGGTTTCATGCAATACATGGAATGACAATGCAGGGACCAGCAGACCAAAAACAACATGGCCACCGTGTAGTGGTTGCTAAGGGGGGAAGCTGAGTCTAAGACATGTAACTAAGAATTAGTAGGCAATCTCATGTAAATGAGGGTTAGGATACTGAATCTCACAGTCACATAGCAAATGAGCACAGTCTGAGTAGTGTAAGAGATACATAAGGGGGAGGAATAGAGTAGGAGATAGGTGACATCACAGGGGGGAATGGTAGAAAGAAATGCAGTTCATTGGAGGCCAGTGTAACATGACAGATGACAGACACAGACCATGGAAAGTGGTGTGCCACTAGATAAGTCATGGAAAGTCAAGAAATGGAAGGTGTACACTGTTACTTACACCAAAGTTTCTTGCTGGGCGTGCATGTGCACGTGTGCGCGCCATGAAGCGCGAGTAGGGCAGTGTGCGCACGTGTAAGGCAGACTGAGCATGTGGGAGCGTGTTGGGAGATGTATAACATTGTTTGCCTGGGTGTGCGCACGTGTAGGGCAGGCTGAGTATGTTGGAGGATGTTGGCAGACGTGTAACAGTGTTTGCGCGGGTGTACGTGCGTTTTAACCCGAATAAGTAGATTCTGAACCGTGTAAGCACGTGTGCGCGTGTGTAAGCCACTGTAAGTGTGTTTCTGATAGTATGCACGTTGCTCCCCCCTGAGGAAACAGAGAGGAAAAAGGAAGCAACAGAATTAATAGGAAGCTAGCAGGGATAACTGCTGAAGCTAGCAGGTGAAAACAATTAGAAGCAGGCAATTACACAGGCAGAATAGTAGCCCAGCTCAGCACTTAAAACTCTACAAACAGTAGTGCAGGATGTTTCCCTTAAGAGACACTGCAAGACAGGAGTAAGCTAATAGTAGTGAAAACTGAAAAAGCTGAACTCAGAGCAGAAATTTTAGGGGATACCATAGCTGTCATAATGAGACATAGGCGACTTGCTGAGGGTGGTGACAATGCAGATGGTGCCAGACAACCCACAGTGAGGAGATGGAGAAGAGTGTACAGGCCCAGGGTCACCTACCACGGGTTACATGAGCTGGAGATAGTAGAGCGCTATAGAGTGGACAGAGAGCTCCTGCAGCAAATTGTTGAGCTGTGCAGGCCATGCCTCACACACAGAACCAACAGAGGGGAACCCATCCCAGTGGAAACCAAGGTATGTGTTGGCCTAAGAATACTAGCAACAGGTACCTTCCAGAGACCAACTGGTGATACGATGGGGATATCACAGGCATCAGCCTCCAGGGTACTGCACCAGTTCCTGGATGCCACATGTCAGCACATGTCGGTGATCATGTATATTTTCCCAATGCCTGTGAGGTATTGGCCAGCAATATGCGTCTCTTCCAGCAAATAGCGGAATACCCTGAGGTAGTGGGTGCAATAGACTGCACGCACATACGCATCAAAGCACCAGCCGGTGAGCAGGGTAGGGCCTACATTAACCGCAAGGGCTTCCCCTCCATCAACTGCCAGGTCAAGTGTGATGCCCAGGGCATAATAATGAATGTGTGTGCTGGCTGCCCTGGGAGTTACCACGATTCCCACATCTGGCATTTGACGCAGCTGTACCAGACATTTGCCAATGGGGACATCCCACACGGACACCTAGTGGGGGATGCAGGTTATGCACTGGAGCTGTGGCTGATGACACCCATCAGAAACACACACACACCTGAACAGGAACGCCATAATGAGGCACATGCACAAACACGTAATGTAATAGAGCATGTGTTTGGGCTGCTCAAGTCACGGTTTCCATGTCTGGACATATCTGGTGGAGCCTTGCAGTACACACCAACTACATGTACCCAAATTGTCATGGTATGTGCTATGCTACATAATATGATCTTGCAAAAACAGCTGCAGCAGGACCAGCATAGGGCCGGGCCAAACAGCCCCGCACCATTGCCAAGGCCATCACAGGCAGAGCGAGACTCAGAGGAGGAACAACCTGAGCCTGCCCCAGTAGGCAGAAGGAGGTGTGCTCAGTATGCCCTGTCCTTGGCAAAGAGGCAATGCATAGCACATACACTGGCTCAGTAGGAACCCTGGGAATGATACCCCCTCTGACTCACTCAAATAATAACATGGATGCCTAAAATGACATGAATTGCTCACAAACATGTACAGGGAAGTGTAATATGCGCATCCAACAGAGGCAGCCCTGCAGCACCACCTGAGGCATGAATGCCATGTGTTAAGTAATGTAACACCATGTACTATATGCACACATGAGCACCCTGACTAACATCCACCCTCACCAAGCATGAAGCCACAAAATGCCGATGGGATGATCAAGTGCAATAACTGGCTGAAGTAATGCAGTTAGTCAAAGGGGAGCCAATGTGTTTCAGGCTGGGAAGACATGCGGAGCATGACATGATGCACCACCTGCTAGGAGTGGCATGCACCTATCATGCCATGCCGCATGGATACTGGCAAAGGCTGTCAGTACCCACAGCATGCCCTGAATAGGTAAGTCTCAAAACACAAACCCACCTTCATAGGTTCTACAAGGGATAGGAACCTAGATGTAATGCTACCCAATGACAGATGTATAAACAGCAATATGTGTGCAGTGTAAATGCACACAGTATGGAGAATGTAGATACCAGTCCTGTAATAGAGAACTGGGTCAAGGCTCACATCAGCACCCTAACACTACCAGGTCACACCTCATACTGTGCTGTACAGCCACAAAACATGGAACAAGCTACAAAAGGAGGGTGACTAGCAAGAAATGGCAAGGATAACCACACCCCCATGTTGGTACCACAACAAGAAGCAGCATGGATTAGCCATGGACAAATACCAATGGCTAAAACCGCCTCCCAGTATATAGCCTGCTGCAGAGTACTGTCCTAATACCAGGAACTGCACCTGGCCTATGTCGGAATACATGAATATATCAAGCCCCCCCCAAACCACATTATATTGCTTGACTGAAAATACCCAGACATACACCGGGAGCATTATACTAGCACCAACACAGTAGGAGAAAATTACCCAGATTCCATAAACCAAAATGCCCAGGAACAATGTACCACTCCCACAAGAGGGGTAAGCATACTGGATGTGATAATCAGCAACATGTGTACTGGATGGCAAGATGAGAAGTGTACCCCTCACTGATAAGACCAGACCATAGAGTAATCACACTGGATATACACATCCTGACCCCAGTCCCTTGCCAGAATACCACAGTGAAAAACATGTGTAAAGCATAGGTTGCAGCCCTCAAAACCAATGTTGAATCCACAAAAGGCCCTGTGCAAGTGCAGAATATGGAACACACCACAGAACATGTTATACAGGCATTCCATGAACACAGCCAGGAATGCTTGGAGTATGCAATCACAAATAACAACAACACACAATGCCATACATGCAGGCATCTGGCATGCTGGACTCCAGCCATTACCAAACTATGCAAGAGAATGAGGAAGCTACCACATGATAGAGCAAACATAAAAAGGGAAGTAATCACTGACCAGTAGTATGGCAATAACATATGTCCACACATACAATCCACTAAGTCCAGCCACAACAAGTAGAATCTGTGAATCCAGAGGCAATGTGACACCAGTCGCAAGTACACAGAGAACCACAACACCCCCCAATAAATACAAATATATGTGATAGATGCATCCATGTATCCAAACCAGAGGTTGAGCTCCACCAACTCAGTACTGTCAAAACTAGTCAGGAGGAGAAGGTAACCACATACACCACAAACCCAGTCCCACATAGACCTACCACAACTGTAAACCAAACACATAAACACAGACAAATATTCCCGGAGGCCTTAATTACAAACACACCACACCAACAGAAGCCTCCAAAGCAGATCACAAGCAACCACAACCTTCAAACATAGCACATGCAATGAATAGTACGCAAAGCTGGTGTGCCAAACAGTCACAGGCCAGAAGGAGAAACAACACGCCTGATACAGTCGTAATAGGTGTCTGTATAGTTAGACACACTGCTGTCCCACTCACCAGACTGAACAAGGGAAAGGGTAGAGTAAGCTGCCTGTAGGCTGCCACAAAATGCCACATAACACAAGTACGCAGGTCACCCCAAAGCAAGCAGAAATATGATGCACTCAATGTCCATGCTGGTGTGAATTACCTGAGATGTACCTCCCTGGTCAACATGAAAAGAGACATGGATGGTCCCTCTGAGTATGTACCCCAGGGCGGTATGACACTGGCTGTGTGCAGCATCCAACCCTCACCAAGAATGATGCCACAGTACAAACACAGAATGCTCATGTTTAACAGCTGGCACAGTTAAAGCTGTCAGTCCAAGAGGGTCTAATGTCTGTCTGCTTGAGATGTCAAGCATGACAAGCCATGCTGCTGTTCCAGGGATGGCTTGCAGCTGTTACCCGTGTGTGTCTGGATACTGGATAAGGCCTTTGCCGCCTCCATAGAGCCATATGTAGGCAAGGCCAAAAAGACTACCCACCACCCTAGAAAACATAAGTGGTAGGAAACATAAGGGTAATGCTGACCAATGCCAGATGTGTAAACTGCAATATGCATGCCCCTGAGGCACTTCCCATTATGGAGAACATCGATGTCTGTGCAGTGACAGAAGCCTGCTGCAAGCCTAGTGATAGCACACCAGCACTCCTAGGTTATACCACATATCATGTGTTATGGCCCCAACACCTGCACCAAAACATCAAAGGAGGGGGGGGTAACCATATGCAGCACAGACACCCATATTGCCAGGTAACTGACAATGCACAAAGCAGTGGAGACCACACATGTGCACATAACTGTAGTCAAAACTGCTGTACAGTCTGTAGCATGCGACAGACCACACTCTCACACACAAGAACTCCACCCAGACATCTGAAGACACTGGACAGTATGAATGTCCCACCAAATACCAGACAAGGTACACAAAGTACCACATAGGTGTCAAACCATTATGCATGCAAGGAGTAATCAGGGACCTAGGGACACAGGTCGACATTAATCTGTCATGTGACACCCACAATGCCAATGTGGCTATGAAGATTGTCGATATTGGACACCGTATCATGAAAGGATTCACATCAACATCAACAGAGGTCACTGTGCCGCTGTACTGTTCCCTTATCAGACCCATAATCTAGTACAATGACTCATATGGGATGTAACGTAC
This sequence comes from Protopterus annectens, assembly GCF_019279795.1. Classification (NCBI taxonomy): domain Eukaryota; kingdom Metazoa; phylum Chordata; order Ceratodontiformes; family Protopteridae; genus Protopterus; species Protopterus annectens. Next base: position 1,060,118,299 of record NC_056730.1, on the reverse strand, counting down.
GTGACACCTGCAGCGGTTCGGAAGACCTCATAGTTACCCCACCAACAGGATAAAGGTTGTGAAATATATGTCATATGCTGCCTGGCTGTAGACACCCCAGCTGACTGCAGTCACACACTGCCTACACAGAGGCATTGTATGTCTGTTGTACAAGGCCATGTCCAACACAGGAGTAATGGACATACTACACCACAGGAAATCAAAGCCATTGGAGCTGTGAGAGTCACAGATGTCAGCCTCAACACATAATGAAATAAGATGTGCTGGAGGGACAGATACATAACCCAGAGGCTCCCCACACCCAGAAACAGGATCCCAATCCATGGTAGGCAGAGCCCCTCACTGACACCCCTCAACAGGAATATTGCCAAGTGGATGGATGACCATACATGTATACTGGGGGTCCTCACTGTGTCACGACCAGAGGCACAGTGAAGAACTTCATAAATGGCCATAATTGAACATAGCAAGGGATGGCGAAAGACACACACACTCTGGCTAGGCTTACTAATGGCCTAGGGTGTATAGCCTAGTATGAACCCATGAGCCTATGAAGATACAAAACGTACAGGACACTAAGGATAATCACAAGGGTTACCCAACTGATGGTAGGAACCATGTTGGGCATCCATAGATATGCTCCGAATCACACAGATATTACAAACAACATACCAAACACACACACATATTGCTAACATACAACCTGTCAGGTGCAGTGCAAACACCCCCCCCCCCGAGTGCAAAATACCTATCCCAGCAGACTGATGGTCCCCTGACATTGCAGATGCTGCCAACATGGACTCCAAGAATAATGGAATGCCAAATCACACTACTGCCCAATGTCAGCCTTACCACAGGATATGTACCCAAAGAGCAGTGTACAACAACAGTGGTCCATCACAACAAAGGTGTTGCCTGAATGGATACTCCAAACTACCACCCCAGGATCCTGACAAGCTTGTTCTGCACAGCTGTAGAAAGGATCAGTATGTACCACAGACAGAAGGCTATTGTGAACCTACTGATACTGGACCCTACACAGTGTGGCTGTCGTAACTGCAGAACCTGCCCCTAAACATGTCTGACCCATTTGAAGCAGTCATTAAGGTCATTGATGAGGGCAATGTGGTCCACACAGTGTAGCTGGACTGTGCACATGCTTCTAGACAATACCGTATGAGTTCAGTATGGATATGTTCACCAGCTTAAATATATACCCCTATGTCAGTAGAGGGGTTGCAAACCAGACCAAGGACAGAACTGACATGGTCAGAAATGCCGCATCCATGTCAGACTACAAAGCGGATATGAGTGGCATCCCACAAGGCCTTGTCTTGGCCCCTTCCACCCCCGTTCTGTATATATGTCCCTTAGGTATAGGCCAACATGGAAGGATTGTGACTGAACATGTATGCAGAGGAGTACAAACAGCCCACCATATCCGACCCCCAGCTGACACAAGCAACCCACAAAAGGGCCACCTACAAACAGACAACTGTAGCCATAGCCATGTCAGCAAGCTAATTGCAGAACTGTGTATAGACAACCACCATGGATATGCAGTAAGTGCCCACAAATTACCACACAGGTGTTAACCCATGAGGTACCTAACATGTAATGTGAGACCTGGGTACAAAAGGTGATAGATATCCTGCACTGGACAAACATGTGGCTGTAGTGTTCGCAGAAACATGTACTATATACCCACCCAAACATGAAGTTTGGCAGATGTAGATAAGGGGAACTCACTGTGGCTCTGCAGTCATCCTCCATCAGCGTCACAACTTACTACAATAGCCCCTGTGGGATATACCACAGCAGACACCTCCATCAACTGTAAAGTCCACAACAGTACCCCACCAGGGGTAGCAAAGAGCATGAACAGATGCCATGTGTTGCCTGAGTAAACAAACTGCAGCCCCACACACCGCCATACTTCCCAGCTACAGGAAAGCTGTGCCTGATGTATGAAGCCGTGTCCAACCTGGAATGAATGAACATGTTGCACCTTGTACAATCTGAATGGCAGTGAGCTATGCACATGCGAGACCTGAACCCCAGCACTGACATACATAGGACAAGCTGCACAGAATGATCCAGAACACAGAAGGCACCCCCACTCTTCAGTAAACTCCTGGTACAGGTCAGCCAGAGAGTCACATATCGACACCCCTCAAGAGGAATCCTGATGAGTGGATGGGAGATGGTAGGCTAACCCTGGGTATCACTGTTATGTCAGAGGTAGACGGAGGCACAGTATACTAACCATGACATATGTCATGGCAAACTCCAGTTACAATGTGTGTCGAAGGACAAACACACCCTGTGACTAGCATCAGAAATGGCCTAGGGAACATCGCTAGTGTTTGCCAATGTCCACCCATGTTGTGGAATACACTAGCGATGTTGGACGAGCCTGGTGTAGGTAGTCCATATCTGAACATATTGCAACATGGTCATATGTGCACAACTGGCCCCTACACAGTCTGTTGTGCTCACTATGAAGATGTCAAGCAGTCATAGGACTAAAGCCCAGGATACTGTCCACCACAGTGAAAGTACTGAACCAGTACACTATACTGTACTACAGTGTTAGGTCATTATGAAAGTATGTTGAGAACTGTCTGCAAAGTATCCCATGCAATTCCTGCAGGCACAGTATAATCCCTGTTGTGGCAGACACAAAGCAGTTGGCCAGTTAGTACACAACATGACACCCAACACACAACCATAAACGTGAGATATTGTTGAAGTTCACACACACCCAAATATGTGGTGGACTTCAGAGTGCAACATATGGAAAGCTCACACTGGGCATGCTCGCACACTTTGATAAATGAGGCATATGTCAGACAACATGCCATGGAAAGGCTGAACTGGGCATGCTCACACACTTAGGCCATATCTCCGTTTAGCAGTTGGCCACACAGATCTGGTATTTGTACGTGTCAGTCCAGGAACCAACCACAACACAGCAATCAGCCCAGTGCACACAGTAAATGACTACAGAGACATAAGTGATATAGTGGATCGCCGTCATATGCAAACATCTTCCACAGATACACAAGTTGGTCATAGGAACAGGGAATGCTATGGCAATAAAGACCTGCAAACTGTAGAACAGCACAACAAATATTGTGCATCCGACAATTGAACATATGGGTGTAGAGGTCAATACTAGGCTTGTTGCCCTAGGGAATAACAGCTCAGCCAGAGTGTGCTTGGCATCTGCATCCCCAGGACAGTAGGCTACTGTGCCACTGTAAAGTAGATCACAGAAGGCAACATGTGAGGCTAGTGAGCTGTGCCTCTGTCAAGCAGGGGCACTGTGGAGGTCCCAGGGATTGAATGTGCTAAGCCACAGCCATGTTGTCGGTGTGTGCTGTGAGAGGGTTGCTGAGGATCTCTGACAGTAGGTGTCCATCAATAACAGACTGAGGGGAGCCATATCTGCATTCTCTGGACGATTCCACTGTCAACACTGTGTTGTAATGAGTATGTGTGAATGAAGTGCCATGCTGGAACTGTTCACAGATTCCTCCCTCTGTGGGCTACAGCTCTGCAATATATTAGGTCACTCTGTCTGTTGTACGGCGCATATATGGCTGGTGTACAGCTGACAGGTGTCTTGTTGTGGAGCAGTCATGGGTATATGTGGGATAGCATGACCAATGCAAACCGTACACATGCTCATAGAATGCAATTGTCAAGGATTATGCTGAGTGGCCAGTATAGTCCTCCAGCATGGGTCCTCTGAAGTCGTCCACCCCAGTCTACACAAGTGTAGAGTCTGCTTGTGCTAAATACAGTTTGTGTGCAGTGACAACCTTGCCTGGGGGTGGAGATGGGATATGGATGTCCAGGGAAAGGTGGGTATGGTCAGATATCAACAATGGTGGTCTACCTCTGGTGTGGAACAGTGAGTATCCACGTTGCAGATGGACAGGTGCAATATGTATTCCCCCATGTGGCTGTGGTGTGTGGTTCTGCCATAGCACATGGACCCACAAATTGTAGTGGCTGTAGGGTAAAGTGGTAGAGGCCTGAGTAGTTCTCACACCCAATATGCTTGTACCTGATGTTAACAACTGGAATGGTGTATGTGAACACCTGCATATCCTGGCACTGTTCCCAGGGAAGCTAAGTGTGTGTCCTGGATGTGGGTGTGGTGTTCTGGACTGGTTGTGTTGTGTGTTACAGGTCCTGTGGTCTCAAAGCATGGTATAGAACATAACCTGCCAGTGCGATGTGCATATCTGACCCTGACGTAGGTGGCTGCAAATGCATATATATGCTATCCCCCTCCTGACAGGTAGTACTACATGTACATACCTTTGTAGAAATAAAGATGTCAGCACCCTATAAATACTACAGGTGCAAAACAAATGCCCAATAAATCGGATAGTGTGCTCTGCTAATACATCTCCCTCAAGTGTCATAATATAGCTAGGTAGGGGTTCGAATCCTACAAATGCTTAGTGTGTGTGTGTGTGTGTGTGTGTGTGTGTGTGTGTGAGTGGGTTTTGTGTGTGTGAAAGGTTGTGAGAGGGAAATGTCCCTTTTGGCAACTGGGAAAACACACTTCAGGATGCACATTCCCCTTTCTAAACACTGATGATGTCAGCACCCGATAAGTACAGCAGGAGAAGAGAAACCTCCCAGTAATGCAAATAGCGCGCTTTGCTAATGCGTCTGTCTTGAGTGTCATAACATAGTTTGGTAGTGGTTTGAATTTTGCAAATAACAAGTGTGTTTGGATGAGGGGGGGGTTAGTGTGTGTGCAATTTTGTGTGAGGGAAATGTCCCTTTTAGCAACTGGCAGAACACACTACAGGATGCACATTCCCCTTTCTAAACACAGATGATGTCAGCACCCTATAAGTACAGCAGAAGAAGGGAAGCCTCCCAGCAATACGAATAGCATGCTCCGCTAATGCGTCTGTCTCGAGTGACATAACATAGTTAGGTAGTGGTTTGAATCCTGCAAGTCTGTGTGTTTGGATGAGGGCAGTTTGTGTGAGGGAAATGTCCCTTTTGGCAACTGGGAGAACACACTACAGGATGCACATTCCCCTTTCTAAACACAGATGATGTCAGCACCCTATAAGTATAGCAGGAGAAGGGAAGCCTCCCAGTAATGCAAATAGCGTGCTCTGCTAATGCATCTGTTTTAAGTGTCATAGCATAGTTAGGTAGTGGTTTGAATCCTGCAAGTGTGTGTGTTTGGATGAGGGGAGTTAGTGTGTATGAGGAAAATGTCCCTTTTGGCAACTGGGAGAACACACTACAGGATGCACATTCCCCTTTCTAAACACAGATGATGTCAGCACCCTATAAGTACAGCAGGAGAAGGGAAACCTCCCAGTAATGCAAATAGCGCGCTCTGCTAATGTGTCCGTCCCTAGTGTCATAACATAGTTAGGTAGTGGTTTAAATCCTGCAAATGGCAAGTGTGTGTGTTTGGAAGAGGGGGGGTTAGTGTGTGTGCAATTTGTTGTGAGGGAAATGTCCCTTTTGGCAACTGGGAAAACAAACTACAGGATGCACATTCCCCTTTCTAAACACAGATGATGTCAGCACCCTATAAGGACAGCAGGAGAAGAGAAGCTGCTCAGTAATGTAAATAGCGCACTCTGCTAATGCGTCTATCCTGAGTGTTGTAATGTAGTTAGGTAGGAGTTTGAAATCTGTAAATGGCATGTGTGTGTGTATGGATGTGGGGACTCTGTGTGTGTGAAATTCTGTATGAAAAACATGTGCTTTTTTGAAATCAGGGGATCACACTACAAGATGCACATTACCCTTTCCAAACAGTGATGATGACAGCACCCTATACATACAGCTTGAGAAGCGACATCGGCCAGTTCTCAGAATAGTGCAACCTGCTACAGCGTCGTTCTCAAGTACCATAACATATTTAGGTAGTGGTTTGAAACCTGCAAGTGTGTATGTGTTTGGATGTGGGGAATTTGTGTGTGTGCATTTCCGTATAAAAAAAATGTTAGTTTTGGCAATCAGGAGATCACACTACCTGATGCACATTACCCTTTCAAAATACTGATGTTGTCAGCACCCTATAAGTACAGCCAGAGAAGAGGAACTATCTAGTAATCCGAACAGTGCGCTTCGCTAATGCGTCTTTCTCATGTGTCGTGACTTAGTTAGGTAGGGGGATGAATCCTGCAAATGGCAAGTGTTTGTGGGGGATAGTAGGATGTGTGATCTTAAATGCAAGTGTGAGAAAACAGATCCTTTTGGCAAATACTACAATACACCAGATGCTGCATATTCCCTCAGTAAACACAGGGGATGTCACCACACTATCAGCACAGCCAAACAGGGCTAGTTGGCTAGTAATGCCAATAGTGCGCTCTGCTACTGTGTCTATTACCATTGTCAGAGTACAGATAGGTATGTTTTGGTAACCCACAACTGCCACGTGTGGTTGTGTCACACAGTATGACCTTGTGTGGGTCTTTGTACATAACAATGCATGCCATTGCCTAAACCAGCAATGGCATTGCACACATGATGTATGTGTATGACACATACACATAAATGCTTGTGACCTGCAGTAGTTACCATGTCTGACACATGCCTCGAGTGGATAAATGGTATTTGCAATGTATACCAATATGACTGTGTCTTACTGTGCAGGGTCCGCACGCGGTATGTGTCTATACAGTGTGGGTGTATATGGTAAAATGCCTACAGCAGGGGATACACATCTGGTCTGGGCCATATAGTGTACATGTAGTCGATGTACAGGTGCTGCATGTTCCCACCTGTTGTGGTAGTGGTAACATGTCATTCCACTGCAATTCAGTGACCACATACTGGGAACCCTTCAACTAGTGTGTTGTAGCTACAGTAATGCTCATGCACAATGTTTGGCTGGATGCAGTCCAGCCATATAAACACAGTTCTTGAGACTGTCATATTGCCAGTGTAGTTATGGAGGATAGGTGGTCTTCCTGTGTATGGGAGGGTTGTGTGTGCCAGGCTATGAACCAGATGGCAGTCCGACACACTGTTAGCTGCACATGATTAGGCCCTGCTGCTTTGTGCTGTGCCAACAACCTGGAGGTGTGTGTATCTCTGGTACCTTGGGATATCACCCCCCTGTCCATGTGTGTTACATGTGTAGGGGATGACAGGCATGGTATGGGGCATAACCAGTCAGTAATGGGTAACACCTGTGAGCCATGAATCAGGAATCTGGTACTGCACAGACATTGCAGTTCACCGTGCTGAGGACAGTGTCCGGTGCATGCATCTTCCGGTGTACACTGTTGTTGTTGTGTAGCAGCACTGTTAGTGTCCTAACCTGTGTGATACCCACAGGCTATGTAAACCATGTCCTGCAGCATAAGGCAGTATGTGTGTACCAAGGAGCTTTGCCATTATACATCGGGCCATGGGTGTCACGTGCAAGATGACCCTTGCACATCATTGTGGCTTCCCTAGCATGTAAGCACATGTTGACAGCCAGCGTATACCCTATGAATGACAGTGGAGACTGAGCATAATGTAGACATATAACACCCTTCCCACATATAGTGGGAGCAAACCTGGTGAGGGTATGTTGGCAACCAAGATCAGGCTCATATTTGCCTGCGCCACATGCTGAGAGATCCATTCTATGTTCCCTATCATGTAGTCCAGGGAGGTATGTCTCAGGTCAGCCATACTGGCATGGTCAATGAGTGAGTCATATGTGTCCATGCCTCTGACTGACCTGTATGCATGTGTTCTGTGGTGGACCATAGTGCCCCTGAGGCATATCACTGTGACCTTCACCAGATACAGCCTGTTGAGCGGGACCCCAGTGCAGCCCCCAAGACAGGTACCTGACACGTCTGTAGCAGGTGTGTTGTGTAGCCCTACAGGCTGTGAGTGTGTGGCACATGGCATGTGTGTGCCATGTGTGGCATGTGCTCTGTTCCGACGGAACATATGCCTGTGTGCCAGCAGCGGAGGTGTGTGATGCTCAGGCAGGATGCTATTCTGAGTCCCCACATATGCCCCAGTGTATTCAGCATGTTGTCAGTGCGTGTCAATGTCTGACTTGTATTGTAGTCACTGTAATATATTTTATTTATTTATTTATTTATCCTACTTTTGTTGACCGGGATAGTCCGACTGGATGCATGTCCATTTCCAGGGGAGGCCCGGGGAGAAAAGCTACAAGGGTAAGCAGATACAGCATTACATAATACCAGCATTACATATTACAAACAGATTATTTACAGAGATTACATAAGTAAGCAAGTTAAACATGTTGCACAGGCTAATGTTAGTCCTGAGCACAAGTCAGGATTAAATTAAATTATACAGTAAAGTGGTTAACAGATTTTACACATTCGAGTTAGCCAGGTGTGATACATTGACATAGCCAGTTAAGTGAGAAATGTTGTTTGAGTCTAGTGTTAAATTGACCTAAGGTGGAAAGTAAGGTAATATCAGCTGGAAGTGAGTTCCAGGATCTACTTACAGAGTTTGCAAAGAGAGAATCACCGGCTGTGTTATTAAATTTGCTAGTCTGAATTAGTAGTTTGTTAGAGTATTGAAGCGGTCTAGGATTGTTATAGGGGGTGATAATATTTGAAGTGCAGGAGTATTGTCTGGATTATAGAGGATTTTATAGACCATAATCAGTTGGTTATACTGTATTAGGCTGGGTATTTCAAGCCAACCAAGCTGATTTAGATTGATGCAATGATGTGTCCTAAAAGGCAGCCCAGTGGCAAACCTGGCAATGTGGTTGTAGCAAATTGAATGTTTGTTAAGGACAGTCTTGTTCATATTCAAGGGTAGAGGGGATGCATACAGAAGGGTTGAAAGAAGGTGTGAGCGAGCTATGGCACATTTAGCTGGAGGGGTTAGGAAGGCTTTTATTCTGTAACGTGACCCTAGTTTTTTATTGATGGCTTTGATAATTTGGTTAACATGTAGGTCACATTTGAGATTATTGTCTATGATGACACCTAATAGTTTAGTAGATGGGTCAGGGGAGATTATTGTGCCATCAGTTGATGTTATGGTAAAGGTGAAAGCGGTAGACCTATGTGTTGGTGAAATAACAGCAGTTTAGCTTATTTGGGATTTCGGATCAGACGATGTTCAGAATGCCAGTTTTCTATTGTATTAAAGGTGGTCTGGGTAGCTGACCATAACTCTACTGGAGATGTGGTTGAGCAGATCAGAGTAGAGTCTTTAGCATACTGGATACAGCTGACTTTTGGGATGACAGTATAAAGGTCGTTAATGAAGATGGAGAACAGCAAGGGCCCTAGTATAGAGCCTTGTGGTACTCTGAGGGTGTTAGGTAGAAGGTTAGAGAGTTTGTTCTGCCAGAGGCCAGCCTGCTGTCAACCATGCAGGTAGGATTGAAACCATTGGAAGGCTCCAGTATCTAGACAGAATGTTTGCAGGGTGTGGATTACAAGTTGGTGATCAACCATATCGTATGCCTTGGAAAGATCCAAAATGAGGGCTGAGGATATATAATTAGTGTTGCAAGTATGGTTTATGGTGTTAGTAAAGGCTAGGAGGCCTGGAGTAGTGCTGTGATGAGGACGGAAGCCATGCTGAGTGTCTGCCATAAGGCGATTTTGGATTAGGTGGTGCATGAATTGTCTACAAATAAAGTTTCCATAATCTTTGCAAGTGGAGAGAGTATAGCTATTGGCCTATAATTGGAGAATTCAGTAGAGCTGCCTCCTTTGTGAAGTGGGATTACATAGGATATTTTCCAGATGGTGGGAAATTTAGATTCTACCATGGTTCATTTGATTAGTTTTGAGACGGGGTAAGCAATAGCATCATCTGATTTTGATAGGTACTCGGCAGGGATTTGATCAGCAGAAAGTGTAGTGGGTTTCACTGTTTCAATCAAGGTACGGAGAAGTGAAGTGGTGAATGGTTGGCAGCTGAATGCAAGTAGGTTTCTAGGGGTGCTACTTTCAGGACCAGGGGAGCTAGGAGGTAGATGGCTAGCTAGGGCTTGAAATGTCTCAGTAAAGAATTGGTCAAAACTATCAGAAACATCTTCAGGGGTTTTATCAATAGTAGCAGCAGGGATTGGGGTTGAAGTTTGTCCAGGATGTAGTATATATGACATGCCACCTGACAGGGTATGGCATTACTGGGTTCAGAGAGCCCAGTCCCCAGATTGGCTGTGTGGTGGCATCCCACACATGTGTTGTACGTTCCCGGCCAAGGGTGATGGCTGACTGCATACATGTGGCAGCTGTGACATTGCCACATGACTCACATAAACCACAACTGGACCATAGAGGTGATTCACAGGTTACCTTTGCACATGCTACCCTAGTAGTGTGATTGCCATGGTGAGTACCAACACATAGAGCCAATGGTGAACAACATACTGAAGGTGTGTATGTGTGGGTGTACCGCTACTGTTTCATAGCACTGCATATATGACTGCACACGTGGGTAAATGCCAGGTAAGACATGTGCAATGTGTCACAGGCAACGTACATGCGTACAGGACAGTGACGTTCTGTCATGTGTAAAGTTGACATACGTATCATACGCTATGCAGATGTCACTAGCAGTCTACAGAAGCACTGTAACTCTGCATTGCAGGTGTAAGCAGTGTTCCAGGGAACCCCAAGCAAACATGCATGCGAACAAAGCTACAGTAAGCAGGGCTGGAAGTAGTGCATTGTACAACAAAGAAGGGGTAACAATAACAGTAAGTAACAATGCAAATATGTAGGCACTATCAACATGTACCCAGGAATACACAGCGCAGATGCCCATGGTAGAACTGATATTATGTCATAGTTATTTGTGATTTGATTACATTGGTACTGCACACATATCTACATGCGTGAACATCCACATTGCATAGTCGTTGTGGGCAACTTGACACCATTACTGTACATGTCCACCATTGCATATCACTACTTGCATTAGCTTTCCCCCTGTGCTACCCATGTATGCGGCAATCTGTTGACAACCTTACCACCGGCATGCAATTATGTGCAGCTGTTACACTTTTGTATGTACTATGGGTGCAGATAACAATTCAGGACATTCATACAGTTACTGAAGCAGGCATGCTGGGATATACACACAGTCATAGCAGCACACTGTACTGTTACCAACATGATACTACTAATACACTTCTATGTAGTCACCCTGTGCATAAGCAACGTGTTTACCTGTTCCCGCAATGATGTTGGAGATTGCAGGAGGTGGCACTGTGTCATCATATGCACAGGGTGTGGATTAGGTATGCCTGAGTCAGCCACTGATACCACCGATTGACATGTGTTTGTATGTGTGTTGGTGAGGGGCAGCAGTACAGGGTGGGGCAGTGTTGGTGCAGTGTGTGCGTGTATGTGGTCACCCTAGGTGTTAACATTTCGCATGTTTTTATGCATGCACACAGTTCCACCTCATGGCTGCCATATACAGGGGTTTGTGACAGCCACAGACTGCACCTGGCAGGTCATACAGATCAGTGTCTGTGGGCACGGACACGGTACCTGTGCCTGGCAGGGGTGCTACGGACCGTATCCAGTACTAAGCCAGACTGGGTACTGTCATCAGAAGCGGGAGTGTGTTGACTGGCCACAGGTCCCTGTTGGGACTGTTGAGAGCCACGTGCACGTGGTCTCCTGGGGCGTTCCGATGACAGCACAGACCCAGCATTGCTGGGGCTGCTGCTGGCACTATGGGGGCATGCGCGAGCCTGTTGTCATCCATGCCGACTGCCAGCTGCTGCTGTTGCCGGCATATGGCCACGTCGATGCCGCAAATGCCCACCATTGCCCTGGCTCATGGACATTTGGGTGTGGAACTGCTGTAATATGTCCCCACAACGTCTCTCTATGACATCCGTGAAATTACGGATAGCATCCGCAATGTCACACATACTGTCTGTCATGGCTGTGCGACATGCTCTCAGCTCCCTCAGACCCTATCTGGTGTACCTTTCCATATGCGACTGTGCCTGCATGACAGTCCGAAACATAGCTGAGGTTGACAGACCTCTTTGGGCACGTCGGCCAGAGGCAGTATGCCCACGGATGCTCCCACGAGAACCCATGGGCAACTGTCTGTGTGGTACCATCGGATGACCCTGCCCATGGCTGCTGTGTGGGAATGCATGTGCCACAGGTACCAAATTACCCTGGTCTATGCCCACTGTATCCTGTCCATCACCTAGGGACAATGGTGACAAAGGATGTACTGGCTGGATGACTGTGCGCAATGATGGGGTTGACAGCTGTGTACTGTCAATTGGCTGACCAATGGCGGACCCTGACACATCTTCCTGTACCATTACACAAATATCATCATTACCAGTTCCCGTGGCACAAGATTCAGGTTCCCTGCTGCAGGTCACCAGAGCAGCACCAGAACCTGTGGGAGGAAGACAGGAAACACAGTTTACAGTCTCCAGACATTGTTACCAGTGATGCACTTCTGCACACATGCACACATGCACACATGGACACATGCACACATGCACACATGGACACAGGCACACATGCACATATGGACACAGGCACACATGCAGACATGCACACGTGGACACATGCACATAGGCACACATGCACACATGCACACAGGCACACATGCACACATGCACACATGCAGACATGCGCATGTGGACACATGCACACTTGGACACATGCACACATGCACACATGCACACGTGGACACATGCACACATGGACACATGCACACATGCACACGTGATCACATGCACACATGCACACATGCACACGTGGTCACGTGTACACATGCACACATGCACACGTGGACACAGGCACACATGCACACATGCACACGTGGACACAGGCACACATGCACGCATGCACACATGGACACAGGCACACCTGCACACATGCACACATGCACACATGGGTACAGGCACACCTGCACACATGCACACATGCACACCCAACAGTATACACACAGAGCACTTCTGAGTTACACTACTGTTACTAGCATTATCAGGACTATTATAGGTTATGTTAAACACACTCACCAGCATGGATCGCCTGCCTTACTGTAACCCCGGAGGGACCTGCAGAAATGATGAGATTAATGTCAGTGGGCACAACTGTGCCATTGATATTGCATATGTTACAGTGTACAGAACAGTCAAGTGTACATATGGCATATTACCTGCACGCTCCATGTCGTGCTGCTGTGTGGAACCAGCCTCCATCATAATGCAGGTGTACTGCTGTTGCTGTTCAGGGGCTGGAGCCACAACACTTAGGAGTAGCCCCTCCAGTCTGGTGAGGGGGGGATGTGTGGCCACCCCACCTCCTGTGGCAACCTGTTGCCTGTGGATATCTGATGCACGCTGACGGACACTTTGGATTAAATCACTGCAGTGATGTCGTACCTGCTCATATGTCCTGTTATGTGTGCCAATATCATTTACCCTACGGACAAGGTCTTGCCACAGTGCAGCCCTCTCCTGCTGATTATGACTGGTGCAGGAAAACAGGATGTCATACTCCCACACAAGGCTCTGGTGGATCTCCTTGTCTTCCGCTGCAGAGTAGGTGGGATTACACTGACGCGCCATCTCCCTGGAAGAGAACACAAACAGGATATCAGCAGACTATGTCAGCAATATATGGCACACATACTATACATGATACTCACGTGTAGTGATATACTACTACTCCCATATGTTGCATGTGTGTGTGTCGTGGTGGATACACAGGTACATGGCCAGATATCAGTGCTCAGCCAACACCTGTGCAACAATACTTGCCACATTCCACACAATATAGTAGCATGCCCCATCGGTCAGCACATACTGGCAGGTCCAATGCACAACCTCACTCTGGGGGTTCATCCCAAGGTACTGTATGTGGGATGCCATCCACTACTGTGATGTGGACAGAAGTTATTCGGCCTGGATATACATATCCCACCACCACCACCAGCACAGTAGACTACGTTGATATGTATGTGATTAGACAGTTATTCACTTGCTGGGACTGAGATGGTATCCATGCAGCACACTGGGCCAGTGGAAGCCACAACCCACACTGCTGACCCCTTTGCAAATGCTTACCACGGACATGCCACAGATTGCATGGAACTTGCACACACATTTCTAACCCAGACCCTATGCACAAAGGTTAGGCATCCTGTCCAGTGGACCCCAGACAGAGGCAGATTGTATAACAATAGCAGGAGGCTACTGCAGGACAGAGCACATTCACATTAAGGGAAGGCATCTGTGGTCAGCACTGGTACTACGCTACGGTCCGTCATAACAATGGCCAAAGCCTACTCTGGGAGGGAAATGTTCACAAACACTATGGATGACCACAAGGCCTTCTTCAGTTATGTTACACATATGGACCACATGCCTCAGATATGCTCTGTGTTAATACACATCTACTTAACATTCACCAAACACACGGATATTGGCAACAGTCTTGCAGACAGGTTTGGTGCACGTATCCCCCCTCCTTCTCCCCCACCAGTTGAAATATTTATCACAGCTGTATGTAACCTCCCTATCATCTCACATGTCCAGGTGAGGGCCGCCCTCAGCAGAGCAGAGCACACAGCATCACTGTGACCTCATGGTATCCCTGGATGTGTGCTACCTGCACTCCGAGAGGACATACAACCGCATATAACACTGATAATTTATCTTGGCCGTACTACAGGATATGTACCTGGACAGTGGCATACAGCAACAGTAGTCCCACACCACTAAGGAGGCACCTTGACTGACCCTGCAAACTACCACATCATATGCATAACCGGCCTGGTCTGCTAAGCTATGGAATTATGCAGTATGGGATGCATATGCAGTGATATCGGGTACCTGCAGACACTTGTTCCCAGCCGGTGTGCCTTTTTGATGGGCTGATCCTGCCTTTTGAACCTGGCTGACCTTTCAAAGCAGTCACTACAGCCATTGCTGGGGACAACACACAGACAACTGCTGCCAGGATCATGGCCTAACACTGATTGACATGTAATGTATGGTCATCCCCTTTTGGTGGAACTACGTACACACAACATATCACATGGACATACCTATAGATACAGACCTATGACACATTTGGAGGGTTCACAGTATGCACACTATTAACCTGCTACTTTGCATTACCTGTGTTTGTCGCAGCTGGTTGCATTACCACTGCTTCTGCTTGCTGCTGCTACTGTCACTGCTGACAGCTTAGGGTCACAGAGTCACAGTGTATAATTTTTTTTTTTGTTCTCTCTCTCTCTCTCTCTCTCTCACTTTTCTCTCTCCCTCTGTCTGCTTCCAGACAGTGCAATGAATGTATTGCATGTGTGGAGTGTTAGCACTGGATGCTTTTGTAGGTATCTGCATAGGTCCATGTGATGGCCTCTGCACCAATTGTAAGCCAGCATTTGCTAATTGCATACAGCCAGTTGTGTACTGATTGCAGTTCTCACTGTGATTTCAGGTCAGTGCTATAAAAGGGTATATGGGATAGGCGTTGCCCTTTCAGATTGTAAGGGCGGGGACCATGCTGGTATGCTGTGGACAGTGTTCTGTGAGTGAAAAGGTTAGTATCTCTCTCATGATTCAGGCTGTGTTGTAGATTCACATTTCTCCATTCCTCTCTCATGTTCCCTGTAGTAAGTGTGTATGCACAATGACTCCTACAACTATATATAGACATATATTTATATATATATATATATATATATATATATATATATATATATATATATGTACATATACATACATTTATATATGTACTTTAACTGACATTATTACCTACAAGCTACCAACTAGCATGGCTGTTTGTGTTCACACACTACTATTATGGGAATCCAGTAGTTTTGACAGTAATTCTACATGACATGCTTTGGGTACTACACATCCTATATTCCCTTTACATTCATCCCTACTATTACATGTTATATTTATTTTAGCACAATGTTCTTGTATAAGAGTCATGGCTTAGTGGTAGGTCATGCAGACTAGTGTTTCCAAGATCCCGGGTTCGGGACTAACAGTGGGATTTTATTTTGCTTTTGAACTGAGTACAGGACCTGTCAATCAAAGTGACTAAGGCACTTTTAAGCAGTTGTAACCGGGTTAGCGCTGGTTTGCACGGAGCTCACACATGCGCACTGGCGGTTAGCTCCGTGCACACATGCGAACACCCGCTTACAACCGCTTAACAGTGCATACTCTGGCGCACACCCGCGCTATTTTCTTTGAAAGAAATGAAAATGGGGATACAGGAAAGTGGTGAAAAAGGGGTCAGAAAGAGGGTAAGACAGTAGGGAAACAAGCTTGGGATTTTCAGGAGGGATGTAGGTAAGGCCCATAGCTGCCCATTTCTTCATCAGCAACAGCTGTGCATATGTATGTAATTTGGTGTGACATTTGAAACCTTCCACCCCTGAGAGAGGTGTCAGGACAACAATAATACTTGTTGTACAGCCAATTTTAATTGATAGATTCCATGTCCAGCAGACGTGTGCGGAATGGGCAGCTATGTATGGGGCGTAATTTTTTTGTGGGTACAGAGTGCCCTTTTTTTTTTTTTCAGGTGAGAGTGGTATGTCAGGTGAAGGAAGTCGGTACAGCTGGGGAGGTAGGTTGGGTAGGTAAACAGACAAGACAAACAAGACGCATACAGGGGTGGTTTATGACACGTGTGGGGGGGTTACATGATTGACGGGGACAGAGGTTTGGATATCCAGAGCCCATGAGCCCACAGATGACAACAGTGGAACTGATATCCCCACCCATAGGCAGTTGCCACTGTTCCTTCACTGCCCAGGACGGGGCTGTGCTGGGGGCTGTGTAGGCCGGGCAACAGGCATGCCCCTTAGTTGTGCCACCCATGCCTCAAGCTGGCGTAGGGGCTTGAGAACAGAGTCCCGAATCTCCCTACGCACCACAGTCCGGACGCTATGGAGGGTGAGTGGTGGTTCTCCTCCGGCCACACTTGCAGAGGGGGGGTGAGCCCCATCCCCTGCAGTGCTTCCACCCGCAGGTGGCACAGGGCCACTGGAGGAGGGTCAAGACTTGGCACTAGTGCCAGGTGCACTCGCCAGCTGAGGTGGAGAGGTGGGTCCGCTGGAACCCGCCTTCCCTGTCGTCCTATGTTTTGCATTATGTCATGACAGTTTGGGTTAGTGACATATAATACCATTCACAATTAGTTGTAACAGCATGCATTAGTATTCCCATTAACCAAACACCCAGATATTCACACCATTGAACAGCATGCATAACACATGCATAATTTGAACAGCAATACACAGTCCAACAACATGCAGGGTTAATTGATGGCAACAGGCCATCAGGTTTGGATGTATGAACAGGGCAGATGCATCAACGGACAGGCAAATATATATGACCTAACAGGACAAACGTCCAGGGGTGTTAATTGTGATTGCACATACCATTTTCACTTGGAATGGGTTATATGTGGTTATAGGGTGGGGTGAAGAAAATATTAACACCTTCAAATACCAATATATATGCTGTACATTTCTAATAGCTACAGATATATACACACTACTGTTCTAACTACAGTTTCCTATATGATAACTATTTCAACTTGGTGATAGGACTGTAACTGCAACATCAATATACATTTTATTGTTCTTCATACACATTCATATCTAGCTTTGTTCAGCTACATCATCCTGCTTCATTTGCTTTATATAGCTGTAGACAAGTGTGGATGTTTGGTATATCAGACAATCATTCTATCTGCATATTGCAGACTGAGAGCAACATATCCAGATTTTGGGATACACATTCCAGATGCAGCAACACTTTGAACAGATTTCGCTGTTTGGTTTTGATTCTCACATGCATTTCATTCTGTCTTGACTGCAGTATACTTTATTCAGGGGTTATTACTACTGTATTGGATTCATGACACTTTCTCACACTCTCTCACTTGCTTTCATTTTACTATTCAGGATGATACTTACTTCTAGGCTTTATTGACATGTTTTACCTGTTGTTATTACAATCCTTTCCAGCAGTCTCACTTCTGTCATGTTTCAGTATTTCAACAGGGATATATTTCACACATGTGATTTCATCATCTTCTGCAGCTATACTTTTCAGCCTGCTGCAGGTTGTGTACTATTTTCTTACAGGTGGGGCATTTTTATTTCAGAATTTATGTCAGACATTTTCATTTTTCGGTTTAACTTACAGGCTGAAACACACTTTTGTAATCAAGCAATACTTGCAGACACTTTCACACTGTTACTTGCACATTTTATTCCTTAGTGACTACACTGCACTCTTTTGCTGACTGTCATACTTTTATATTTCTTTACAGTTACTGGTAGTGGATTACTGACCTGCCTGGTGGCGCAACCGCACCAGCCTATCGCCATAGGCTCTGCGGTTCGCAGAATGGACACCTGCAGCTGTAATATAAATGAAGTAATATTGGAATACACATCTTCATAATATCAGCTAGTTTAATTTCTTACATACATAATTAAATGTAACTTACTCAGTAGTGGGGCTTTGGGCATTTG
Source organism: Protopterus annectens (assembly GCF_019279795.1). Lineage (NCBI taxonomy): Eukaryota > Metazoa > Chordata > Ceratodontiformes > Protopteridae > Protopterus > Protopterus annectens. The sequence goes on along the minus strand of NC_056730.1, from coordinate 1,060,099,771 downwards.
CCAGGCCTCCTGGATCCAAAGGTTCAGTTGGTCCTGCTTGCATCTCTTCAGGTCCACATGGTGGTGACGGACCTGCTCACCAGTCCTTGGAATCCCTGTGGCACTGGTGAGATCATGAGCCAACCGGTCTCACGCCTCAGCTCTGTATGCTCCCCAGAGGACCTGGCCCTGCATGAGTTGGGCCTCATGATTGTGGACTAGGAGCCAGACCATGTACCTGGACTCCTTAATGCCCCACCTCTGTGCTCAAAAGCAACTACCCTCTCCTACTCCTGTCATTCTGCCTGCAGTTCAGTTGTACAATCGTTTATGCTGTGTATTCCCACCTATGGGGCTTATATAGTCCGTTTTTCCCACACATATCTGTGATTGGCCATTTTGGAATTGTATCAACTTCAGTAAACCTGCATTGTCATGCTCCAGTTTGTATTCATTCCTATATATTAGCTATTATTGCATTTTTAGGTACTGCTGTCATGGCTTAGTGGTTTGGTACCTTGACTATGGTGTATAGTATCCTGGGTTCGAACCTGGCCACTGCTTTTTATTTTTCATGACTGTCTAGACATGCTGAGGGGTGTGTCTGTGTAAAGGCAGTTTTGATACGGCTTGCTCAACATTGCCCGTTGGTTAGCTTGTTTGCGCGGTGCGCAGCTCCGCGTAAATGGGGTACACTAGTTTAAGCTTCATTTGGCTATCGGCACGCATATTACGCTCAGCTGAGCTAGGGGCACTTAAATTCAGGGTGTTAAACCACTGCTCAGCTACAGGCACTCATTTTGCACCAGTTAGACCACTGCTCAGGTACGGGCAGATGCACTCACCCTGTTAAACTGTAGCTCAGCTATGGGCACATCTGGCATTTTTTATTCTTTTGTTACCTCACATTTCTTCAGTATAAATGGGCTATTTCATTACATTTTACATAAAATGTGGTTTTATGTGTACATATTTGTCAGGGACTTGTTTCGTGCTTATTTTGCTAAAAATAAAAATTGGTGTTGTGGGGGCTCAAACCATGAATGCCTGCTCTTCAGCCAACATCTCTACCACTACGCTATTGCTTCCTGGCTTACTTTGCATATTTAGTTCTTATATGCTTTCCCACTGACTGATAACTGTAGCTGCGCTAAGGGCACGCCCGCGCAAACGAGCACACTCACGGTTAAATTTTTTACAATTTAAAAAAAATATATAACATGTTTATTTATATGTTTTCTGTTCATAGTCTGTGGGGGCATGTGTTGTGTTGTGTTTATTCACATTTCCGTGGACTCTGTCATGGGTGTTTACTTTGGGCACTTTTCCTCTTCTGGGGGCGTGTCCGCTTACAGGGCTCGGCCCACGGACATGGCCCCTACTGTCTTACACGGACCGTGTTAGCCTTAGGTGTGATTCAGCATGCTTTCATGAATATGCATAGCATGCTGACATCACTCCGTTTAACTGCAGCCTCAGTGTATGAGTTATAACTCTTACACGGAGGCTTCGTGAATCCTGCCCACAGTCTTTTAATTTTTTTTGTATTCTTACTTGATCTCTGACCAGTCAAACCTCTATTTGCCTGCTTTAAATCTCAGAGCAATTCATCTGGCCAGATAGTGCTGCCAGGCTGAGTCCAAAACAGGCCCAAGTGGATCAGTGTTTTATGCCATTTAACAAATGCAAACAAACAAGCTGAGAAATAAACAAGACATTCAATCTTGTGTAGCCTTAGTAACTACTATAATACTGTTTCTGTGTCTGCTACTCTCTTTCCAGATTTTTCTTCACTTTGTGTTATTTATAGGTATCAGTAATGCAGATGAATTACGTAATATGATTTTCAGGCTCCTGACAAATAACTGACCTTTTAAAAGACTGAGCCACTGCAGTGAAGTATTGCTATATTTCAAAAATGTGAGAAGACACTCTCTCTAGCTTTTCATTCAGTGCTTCCTCTTAAGGCCTATTACTGTTTATTTAGCTCTTTCCAGTTGTACCTTTTTACTATAATTAGATAGATGGGATGTTCTTTATTTGAATTATCACTTGTGCCTAAATCTTAATGTCTGATTTTTGTTTTGCAGGCAACATTTAATACATGGCAACTCAGTTATTCCCTTTCTCAAGAATATAGACAGCAATGCAATAATAACACCTCCATCTGTTCTGTTAGTCAGTTTGATTGTTTTGGGGAACATGGAATTATAATCTACACTTTGAAACTGCAGTTGTCAGTTGCACAACATGCCCTTGGTGGTAGAAGGCCTAAAAGCTGTGGGTTCCATTCCCAATCCAGGTGGCTGGATTGGTGACACTACAGTGTAACATTACAGGTGCTGCACTCTTGAATGTATCAACCTTCTGATGACATGGTAGCTCAGGTGGCTGTAAAAGATGCTCTAACACTTATTGAAAAGAATAGTGGAAGTTCCTCCAGTAGTAAAACTCCAACCTTGGTTCTCCCCTGAAAAGATACCACTATCCTAGTGGAACTACCCAACCTGGTCAACAAAGGATAAAAAACTAAAATAAAATGAATGGCTTATTTGAAAGGGAATATTTGGCCTATGGATGATCCCAGAACTCCATAAGCTACAATTTATTCACTTTGCAATTGTTGCTGTTTTTGTTGTATGTAGAGCATATATCATGGATCTACAATTCTTGTTCAGTTTGAGTCAAAAAATCAAAATTCTGTTTTGCGGACTTATACTCTTCCCAAGCTCAACTGCCAATAAGCAGGTTTTAACATTGATTATCATTTCAGCAATAAGCAATGGGTAATGTTGTGTAATCACTTTATTCAGAGCCTGCAGATTAATACAAATACAAATCTTGTCTTTCTTTATAAAAGTTACTAAACTATTCATTCATTCCATTTATTGTGATTGCTTTGTTATGGCACTTTGGCTTTCTATTTACTTATCCATAGGTTCATAGGTTCATAGGGTGGTACTAGGCTATCGGCTCTAAGGCCTATGCAAGCCTAGCCATAACAATTCCCTGGATATTTCTTCCCACAATATTTAATTCTCTGGGTCCCTGTCTAGCAGGGCGACTGACATGATCCCCAGGGTGAATTTCCTATCTCCCATCCAATCATCAAGGTTCCTTTTGAAGAGGGCCAATGATGCGCTCTGCTTGACATGTATGGGCAGTCTATTCCAGAGTATGGGGAGTCTCTGGGTCAGAAACCTATCCCTCCAGCATGTTTTGTTCATTGTGATGATAAGGTTTAGATCCCTGGGGCATGTGGCTCTAAGGGATTGGGATTTCTTTAAGTGGAGCATGTCCAACAGCTTAGGGTTTGACATGGCCTTGTATGTTAAGCAGAGATAGCCTCTGAGTAGACGATATGCCATAGAGTATAGCTGGAGTTTTTTTAGACGGTCATCATATGGCATCTGCTTTAGGCCTGTGATTCTTTTAGTGAGGTATTTCTGTGGCCTTTCCATCTGTTTCAGATACTTGTGAGGTACATACCAAATGGGGCATTATACTCTATAATGGGTCTAATGAGGGATGAGTACAGTGGGACAATGGCCTCTATTTTTCTGGATGAAAAGCCCTCAGTAATGAGGTGCGCCACATAAAAGGATTTCCTGACTGTTGTGGCAATGTGGTTATCGAAAGTGAGACCACTTCCCACCTGTGTCCCTAAGTCTCTCATCACACTTTCGATGTTTAGTGTCCTGCCACCTATGTGGTAATTCATGGATACATGCTTTTTTTCCAAAAGGGATAACTATACATTTCTTGACATTAAGCTTGAGCCCATGGCTCTGGCACTAGGCATCTGTTTCTGTAAGGCCCTTTTGTAGAATATCCACATCATTTGGGGATTCAATAATGGCTCCCAGTTTGCAGTCATCTGCTTTGTTCTAATTCTGAGATCTACTGGCACTTTTCTTTTCAAATATATAACTGGTACTGCCTCAGGTTTTATTTGCATGTTATGTTCTCCTGGCAGGCCTCTTGAATTTTTAAATAAATCAACATAATTATGTGGAATATTCCTGCTATGTCCAAGTGTAGTGTTTGATATATTATTGTAAATGTATGCTTTATTGCAACTATTTACTTGAACAGATGCACAGGTTGGATTTACACTTTGAATACATTTTACCATTCTGATCTTCTCACATGCCAAACAATCCAAAAATTTGGAATTTACCTTTAAACTTGTAAATAAGCAATTTTTGACTCAATGGTGCCACTGTGTGGCTAGAACATGGTAACAGTATGCAGGCAGCTGTCTGTTGAGTACCAAAGAGACCTAGGTAATGCTTTAACAGTATTTTCAACACAATATTGCATTCTGCACATGTGCATAGTTAATTCAACAGTCTGGTTGTTGATTGTTAACATTCATTTGAAACAGTCTAGCTTGTATTCTTGTTTTACCGCTTCATGCTTCAATGTGCCAACTATTTCATTTTAAAAGTATATACATCCAAATTCCTGATTCATTTCAATAGCTTGAACATTTTTTTGAACATGCTTGTTTTCCATTTACATGTTTTAGATACATGGCATTTTGTATCACAGATTCTACAAGACTGTTAAGATGCAAAATAACTCTTTGTTTCATGATTATAGCTATACCTACTACAAAAGGCATTAATTTGAATTATGTGATGTTTCTCTGACCTCCATTTTCCATATAATACATTTTCAGATGGCTGTCTTTCACGTTCTACTAATGTTGAAATGTATCCTCTCTCTATATCTAAGTTTTGAGTTTTGAACAGATTGTTTTCCATTTACACATCTTAGACACATCATTTTCTTGCACAGATATTGTAAGAGTGATTAAATGCAAGACAGCTCTTTACTTTATGCTTATAGCTACACCTAATACAAAAGACTTGAATTTTAATATATAATGTTTTCTCTCACCTCCATTTTGTTATAATATATTATCAAATGGCTGTCTTTTTTATTCTATAAATGTTGCAATACATATCTCTTTATTTCTGTGTTTTGGCTTTGTATTTGATTCATTTTCATCTTACACACAAAAGTTTTGCACAGTACACTTAATTTTGTTCTAGCAAATTCCCTTGTCCTGTATACACCCACTTTTTATAAAGTCATGTTTGCTTTAATTAAATTCCTACCAATTGTTTAATTTCCTGAACCACTAATTATTTTATCTGTTATTAACGAACCGTTCAGCACATTAAACTTGCTGTCACTGGATATGTTAATTAGCACAGTAACATAAGCAACTATATGTATAGGAGTTTGTTCCCTATGTCATTTTTAGCCTCCCTGTAATCCCTAAAATCCTCCCTTAGTGAAACTATTTTATCTCCTTTTTTCCTATTTATATTTAAAGAAAAGTAAAAGAATCAAGTACTTGAATAACGTCTTACCATTGATAGACAGTAATATAATGCTCTGTAATGACTGTGAATGCTCATGCTTCTTTGCTAGTCCTTTTAGAGTTAGTATAACCTGAATTTCTAGAAAAAAAACTGCCAGTTTTCTACTAAATGTACATTCAGTAAAAGAAATTCATCTACTAGAGATAATCATAAGGCTTTCTTCACATATATCTGCAACCTCAAAGGAAGCACCCAGATTTGTTCAGAACTGGTGCTCAAGGACACCACATATACAAATGCCATATATATATATAGCAAACTTGCTGGCTGACAGATTCAGCAAAAACTTCACCCCTCTGCCCCCTCCCCAATCAGTAAATCAGGACATCCCCAGTACCTGCCAACTTCACTTATATCTAGGAAACAGATCATCACTGCTCTCTCAATGGCAAAAAAATACAGCCTCCATGGGTCCTGATAACAACCAAGGCTGCATCCTATGTGAACTCAGGCAGGAACTTGCAGCACCATTAGGCACCCTATTCAACCAAAGCCTGAGTACTGACTTCATCCCAGCTGAGTGGAGGACAGTCATTGTCATCCCTTTACAAATCGATCTGGGAAATTATATACCCATCAGCCTAACTAGTCTGATCTGCAAGGCCGTGGAACAGATAATCATGGATTTCATTAATAAGGACATTGGCAACCTCCAAACACTTGATCCAACACAGTTTGGCTTCATCAAGGGGAGGCCATGTCTGCTAAAGTTGGTTGACTTCTTTGAGACAGTCACCAAAGCCATGGATGAGGGGAAGACAGTGCACAGCACCTACCTTGACCTGGCCAAAGCCTTTGACACTATTCCCCACTTGGGCACAATAGACAAACTCTCTCAACTTGGCATAAATCCATATGTTACTATATGAGTAACAAACTGGCTCACTGACAGAAGCCATGTATTCAACCTAGGAGAAGCCACTTCAAGCAGTAGACCCATAACAAGTGGCATACCCCAGGGTTTAGTTTTGGGGTCTCTGTTATTTAGGATATACTTTTCTGAGGTGCAGGCCAAAACCAGTGGGATATGGCTGAACAAGTTTGCAGATGGCTGCAAGCTGGGTACTGAAATCAATTCCCCTAGTAATGTGGACATCCTCCAAGTGCATCTCACTCAGACAGATGACTAATGCCAGAAACATGGTCTCAAGCTGAATACCAAAAAATGCATCATCATCCCCTTTGGGGAGAGTGATGTCCCACAAATTATCACATTAATAACAACATCCTAAACACTCAATCAGTTGTGAGGGATTTGGGCACCCAGGCTGATAGCAACCTGACTTTTGACCACCATGTTGCTTCCATTGTATGGACAGCCTTCTACATGGCATGCCTCATAAGTAAGGGTATCTCATCCAGGGACAAGGAGGTCATAACATCCCTATATTCTTCCCTTATAAGGCCCATTATTGAGTGCAACGCCCCTTTCGGGATGTACCGTGTAAAGCACATGCAGCAGTTGGGGAGACCACAGAGGTTCCTCACCAAGAGAATCCAGGGCCTCAAATATCTATCATACACAGATATGCCAAAAGCCCTATCCCTGCAGTCAGTTTCATACAGAGTCCTCAGAGGTGGCCTCTGTCTGACATACAAGATGATCACGGACCCCAGCTTGATGGGAAGCTCCACTCTAGTAACCCACATGTGCGGCCTCAACCTGATCTGTGACATCAACAAGACTTGTTGGCAGGACAGATTTGTGTCCCAGAGACTCCTCCATCTTTGGAACAGAGACCCTTGTCCACATCTAGCAGAGTACCTCTTTACTCCTTTTTAAGTGCAACCTGGATAACCGGATGGGAAACAGAAAATATAACCATGGGATTCCACCCATGTCCCTACTGGATAGGAGCATCAAATGCTGATTTGTCTAAACATGGGCTAAACTCTTGGCTAGGCTTATAAGGGCCTCAGGGCCAATAGCCTAGTAAACTCCTGTGATCCTATGATCTTATGAAGTTGCAGTGGAAATATTTTCCAATGAAATGTATATGTCTGTAATTCTAAACACTTAGTGAACAAATATATTTGTTAGATTTTTCTGACATATTTCTTCAGTTCTTCAGTTCTGGCAATTATTTTTTTACATCGGTTAGCATGGGTGGGATATGAAAAGATCTGAGGAAGTGCTTTGGGGTCTATCTGCTGCGATGATATGGTGCAATGAGTTGACAGCAGCCCACACTCGCCAGATGTATGGAGAAAGGGGGGTGAAGATATGGCAACTATAGCAATGCCAAGAGACTACTCTCCAAGAATTCTTCATACTTTGATTCCATAACATTCAGCATTATACAGTCATAACCACAGTAAATCTAGACCAGAACCAACTTTAGCTAAAGATACATTATACCACACAGTTACTGGCTTTCAAGATCAAAAGAGACATTTGCAAAGTTACTGTCTGTAGCTCTATCTCTTTTGCATGTTCCAGGAGGAAGATCTAGCAACTCTCTCAACTAGCTGTCACTCTTCCACTGATTACAATTCCCAGGCAGGATTTCCTGTTAGTCTCACTTTTGTAATTTGTTTTACAAAGCTGCATACATCTGGGGGAATATCCCAAATATGGTGTTATCCTTTGTTCTAATGCATCATCTTCAAGGATCATTAGGCTTCAAGCACAGCAGATGTGTGCACCATTGAGTTAGATCCATTTTTATACTGCTGTACATTACTGTGGTGGCAAATGTACATTTTTGTATGCAATTCCACACACTTCTTTGAAATATTACGCATTTACTAATATGGTAAAAACAATTCAACATCTTTTGCTTTTGTATTCTCAATACAGCTTTAGCATAACTTACTTTAGCCTTCCTGTGTTTCTATTTTGAATAAAATGTTGCAACTTTTTGAGTTTATTATAATTTTTCCAAGTAGTAGTAACAAAAAACAGTCTAGAACAGAATGCAATGCTAATTGCAAAGGACTTATATGCGAGTAGAGCTTTGGAGAACTTCCCATCAAGTTTAACATAGCAAGGATTATGTCACAATAGCAGCAGAAAATTATTGATTTTAACAATTGGCCTAGCTACTGGTGTCATTCCAAAGGGGTCCAATACTTGTCAGTCTGGCGGACATGGTTGATAGGCCATGCTGCTTTGCCAGGGATGGTCTTCACCTGTCACCTCTAGGCTTTCAGATATCTGCCAAAACATTATCCACTCCTATAGTGCCTTTTTTAGGCATTGCTAAACAGATAAACCTTCCAACATAATCAAAGCTACTCAGGACAAGCTACAGTTGTCACTGTTCAATGATAGGAGCATTAACAAGAAACTGCACTCCCTGGAAGCTCTCCTCACCCTGGAGATTGATGCCATCTGTGCAGTTACTGAAACATGGTTCAAAGCCACAGAAAGCACTCTGACATTGCATGGCTATAATACCTTTCATACATTCTGACCACCCACTGAACATAAAAGAGATAAAGGTTTAGGTGTATCTGTCTATATAAAAGATAAGCACACCTCAGGGCTGGTCAAACAATATAACATGCTTGAGCTACTCCATACCCAACTAACCATGGGAAGAATATTACCATATTCTTGCTAGCTACAGGTCCCCCATCATGAACTAGGAAACCCATACGTCATACCTGAAATTACTAGAATCACTCATTATCCATCCCAATACCATACTCATGGAAAATTTTAACTACCCCTCCATTAACTGGGAGGCATACATAACCACTAGCATGCAAGCCCAAAGATTTCTTGAGTTTGTAAATTCAAATGCTCTGGAACAGTTAGTCTGTACTCCCACTAGGGGAACAAATATCCTAGATCTGGCACTCAGAAATATGGGAGAGTACAACCCCCCCCCCCCGTGTTATGTCCTTGCTAGAAAGATCAGATCACAAAACGGTCTCCTTTAAAATAAAGGTAAAACTATCCACCCCCACCTCATTCATAAAAACTTTAAAAACTTTTCTAAGTTATTAAGGGACAGCATAGCTAGTTTTAAAATTCCCCCAAATCCAGAAAACAATTAGCCTCCAAGGTTAAGGATAACCATAAGGTATTTTTCAGTTATGCCTGCAATCTTAAGGGCAACATCCAACAATGTGCAGAATTAGTTGTACATGGCATCACCTATACTCAGCTGGAAGAAATAACAAATCTGCTGACTGAGTTTACCTCCCCATCACTCCCAGTTCTCCCCCCAAAAATACCCTCTTCACCATCAATTATCATCAAAGAGCAGGTTGCCCCTGAGCTCTCTAAAGATAAAAACACAGCTTCAGTAGGGCTTGACAGTATACCAGGTTGCCTTTTAAACAGCTTAAATCAGGACTTTTCACGTCCATTAGGATCTCTATTTAACCATAACCTATGGACTGGCTTTGACCCAGTAGAGTGGAGGACAGCAACAGTCATCCTTCTGCATAAAGTGGGACCATATACCAGCCCAGAAAATTACAGACCCATAAGTTTGACTAGTCTTATATGTAAGACCATATGAAGAATAATCATGGAGCATATAAATAATGACATAGGAGACCTCCAAACACTGCACCCAACCCAATTTTGCCTTGCCAAGGGCAGGTCATGCCTACCAAATATGGTAGATTTCTTTGAGAAAGTCACTGAGGCCATGGATGAGGGTAAAACTGTATACAACACTTACCTTGACCTGGCCAAGGCATTTGACACAATTCTGGGCATAAATCCTTATGTCACTAGATGGATAACCAACTGGCTCATGGACAGGACATGTGGTTTAAGTGAGTGAATCCAGATCTGGCAAGAGGCCAGTTACTTGTTGGTGTGTCACAGGGCTCAGTACTGGGACAACTCTTGTTTGAATTATACTTCTTTGAAGTCAAAGTAAATGTGGAAGGCCTCTGGATGACAAAGTTTGCCAACGACAGTAAGCTGGGGACAGTCATTGAATCACCCAAATATGTAAACATCCTCCAGAAGGGTCTAAATCAAACAAATGACTGGTACCAGAACCATAGCTTAAAACTAAATGCAAAAATATGTATTATCGTACCCTTTGGGAAGTTAAATAACACTGCAAATTATAACATCAGTAACACACCTCTTAGTGTGGACTCAGGTGAGAGCTCTAGGTACATAGATAGATAGTAGCCTGAACTTTAACCGCCATGTGTCTATAGTGGTGAGGACATAATTATATGTAGGACAACTTATAAGTAAAGGTATGGCATCCAGGTCAAAGGAAATTATTTTTCCTCTGTACTTAGCCCTCATTAGACCAATAATCAATTACACTGGGCCATTTGGCATGTACTTGACTAGGCATTTACAGCAACTGGAGTGACTTCAGAGGTTCCTGACAAAGAAAATACAGGGTGTAGATAACATGAACTATGTGGATGGACTATAAGCCCTATCCCTTTACTCTGTATCCTTCCAATTATTAAGGAATAACCTATTCCTAACCTACAAGGCACTCAACGAATCTAGCCCTGATGGAGCTGCTACACATCTGTTAGTCAAACAGCATGAGGGTCACAAGATCTAGCGACCTAAACTTGGTCAGCATCTCATACAGAATATGTTGGAGAAACAGATATGTGTCACATGAGACTGCCCCTTCTTTGGAACTGGCTTCTTATTCGCATTAAGCAGAGCCCTTCCCTGGCCCTCTTCAAATGTAGTTTGGATAAATAGATGGGGATTTGCAAATTCATTCCTGGGGTAATGCCTATATTCCTTATGGACAGGGGCAATCTGTAAGATATTCAGTGCACAGGCACAACTCCACACCATCATCTTGCCTTTAGGAGCCATAAATTGGATAAAATTGCATTATATTGTCTAGGCTTATAATTGCCCTCAAGCTGTTAGCCTAGCAATCTCCTATGAACTTATGAACTTATGAACCTAGGAACCAATTTAAACAAAAACAATGCCAAGCCCAATACACAACTTCATATACTTTATAACCAAAAGGAAATAAAAAATAATGAAAAAGCAAGTATGATAACGGTTGAGTTTAAAGAACTTAATAGAAACAAATTAATACCTTCATCCCAAATAAAAATAAAATCCTAGCTTATATTTTAATATTGTACTAAACTGATCACATAAGGAGCATTGTCAATGAATAGTTAATTGAAAATCATGTAAAATTATAGAAATCTGAACCTACATATAACAAAACTCAAGAATAATTACAATGTCTACAGTGAACACAATAAATTAGATACAAGGGGAAGTCTTGCTTTGTTTGATTAGGTTGGATGATTATCCTGTTTACTTTATCTATCTTTGTTTAATAATCCAATAATTCAAGTAAAACTGCATTAGGCTGTTTACCCAAATAAAACATAGACTCCATTATAAAGGTATAAACTTTAGAACCCACCAATTTATCTGGAATTTTATTTTTTTTGGAGCTGCAAAGAAGTAGATTGTTGAATATACTGTAGTAGCCTGTTCCACAGATATACTATTGATTCTGATAAATATCTAGATCTCAATGCTGTTTTGCATTTATCAGCTCTGTATGTGTAGCAAACTCCTCTGATAGTTCTACATGAATCCACAAAGTAAATGTTTAACATTATATGAAGCTCTACATTCAGTAGAGCTCAGTATGCTAAATGCATCTTGTCCCGCACATACCTATGACTAATGGAAAAAAGACTCTCTAACGTAAGGTAATATGAATTTCCACTGATCTCTGGAATTCTGTTTGTGAATTTACATTGGATCCCTTCTAGTAGTAATAGCTCTCAATTACTGTATGAACAAAACAGGATATTACATTTTATGATCAGATGAAAATATCCTGTAAACAGTTTTTTAAGAATGTCTAATTTTTAGAAACAGAATTCCTAAAGATTAAACCTAGCATTTTAGTTTATTTCATTTGCTGTTTTCTGAAAGTGAGATCTAAATCTTAAGTTGTCAATAACTATAAGACCCAAGTCATTATACTCTGTCAATTTCAGTAGATCAGTGAATCTTAGTTTCATGTTAAAAGTAACATTAAATTTGTCAAAACATACATCATATTTTTCCTTATTAATATTGAGCCCATTTTGATTTAACCATGAAACTACCTGACTCAGGCACTGATTCAATTTATCAATATCATTTGAAGTAACTAGACATCCAAATTTTATATCATCAGCATACTTGGCTATCCATTGGGTATTAAGGAAAAGACTGCATTAAACAACAGCAGTCTTGGGACTGAACTCTGTGGGGCACCTCTGATCACTTGTGCCACTGAGGTGTATATTTCTCTTTTCTCGCTTTCTGTGACCTCCTGTACAGCCAATTTGTGATGCAGCAAATGATATAAGGGTTTTATCAAGTGTTTACAATAGCATTGTGTGTTATATTGCCGAAAGTCTTAGATAAATCCAAGTAAACTGATTATCTTTCTTTTTGAGAATAAACATGTCAATCTGATGTTTTTTTTTTAAATCAAAGTGTGTGTAGTTCCCATTTTTCATATTAATGGTGGAGAAAACAAATGGAAACTCTAGTACTTAATGTTAAGGAGGAGACAAGTACCTTGGAATGAGTGAAATCTAAACTATGGCATATTTCTCGCCTTGAGGGATTTATAAGAAGAATGTGAGTAGCTGAAGCTGATCGTATTAAGTTCCTGCATGCTCAGTAGATTGCAAAAATGTTGACAACACAGCAAGTAGTTGAGGTATAAAACAGAAAGGTTTTGAGGCCAAAAAGAAAATATTGACCAGCATTTGCTTGTATAAGGCCCTTAGAAAGAGATTGATTGAATTGCTAGAATGTAAAAATGGGCTGAATATTTTGGAATTTGTAATAACTAAGATTACACAGTGGACAGATTTCATAAAATCATCAATGGGAGTTGAGGAAATATGTAAGTTACATTTGGCAGAAATGCACTACAGTAAAACTAGAATTCTTTTAGCACAGTTTATAACTATATCTGAAAGAACAGGTGTTATGGCGTATATGGCAATTGGGGAAAAGATCAGTCTAGCAGATAAAATGATGCATGTGGATCGGTATTACTCCAGTGTAACTTTTCATCAGATACTACAGCCAGTGAATGCTTTTAGAAATGCAGAAGACATAAAATGAAGTATAGGGTAAATCTTTATCATTGCTAAAAGTGCCATTTGGAGAATGAGTGTTGAATTGTATGAATATTTATGAGATAATGGTTATGTTGAAGAAATGCTATTTCACTAATTTCATGAATTTATGGAAACTGAATGAATGTGACTAGTAAATATGAGCTATTCAGCCATTTTGGTGGAAACAGAAAAGTGAGAGAAGCAACAAGAGTCAAAATGAAATGTGAGAGTGCTTCTTTGTAATATGTAAGAAAAAAAAGGCTTTACATAGGTGTTAGATAATGAAGAAAGGTAGGAAAGCATATTTTGGAATATGGTAGAAGACCTCATTTCGTAAGAAAACAAAGTGGATGGCTAACATATCATTCAGACAAATGGCACAAAATATTATAAGAAAACAAGTTGGAAGGCTAACATATCATTCAGACAAATGGTATAAAATATTAGGACCTAAGAGTGGCATGCTTGGGTTGAGGCTGTAATGTATATAACCATGAAGACTAATGGGACAGAATATTAGGCCTTACCAGTGTTGTATTTATTTTATTTTATTATTAATTTGAGACTCATTCAGCTTCAGTGATATAGGATATGCCACCTTGCTTATGTATTTTAGTATTCTGAAGAACTCTGTATACTTAGTTAATTGGAGGAGGAAAGATTTTTACTTCTTAACAAATAGTTAATTTAAAGAGTGCTTTTTTATAAGTATGCTTATGACTGTGTCTGAATAAACTGCTAAATATTGATATGTTCTTATTGTAATATTTGCTACATATCTACTACATGTGCAGTTTTGACATATATACAGTAACACTTAATATCACGTTCATATCGTCATGGGAAAGTAAGTGGAAGAAGCATGACAAATATAATCAATGTGTCTGAGAACTGTGGACTTTAATTCTTCATAAATAGCTAGAAATTTGTTTGCTATAGGGGTTCATATCTGAGTGTACAAGAATGCAATGTTAAATGCAGAACATTTGTTACTTTAATGTTTACTGTATATACACTGCATGATCATCAATGAAAGGTGGAAACGGTATTTAGCATGACTTACAGGAAGACATGGGAAAACTACCAGAACTTGGGTACAGTACAAATATGATTTTATACAGTTTTCATGCTATTAAATGATTAGTTTGGTATATTACGCAAGTTTGATGTAAATATATTTTGTAATGCCACTGATACAATTTCATGGTCTCAGTCGCTGAGAGGAAATATTTTTGACCTGTTCATCTAGAGTGGTTTGAACAGGATACTTCATAATGCAATGGTGAAAAGCGAATGTTGTAATGTCAATTATATAGCTACTCAGCTGATGCATTGTTGTTATTTAATCTTTGGGCTTTGTCCAATTTAAATAGGGTATGAAGGAGAAACTCAACATAGTGTGGCTGTGTTGTACTTGTCTTTGTTTCAGCTGTAAGTCAAATATATACTTTAGCTCAAATATATACTTTAGCTATTTTTTTCTAAACTTTAACTTTTAGTTGTTTGATTTTATTTGCTTCATGAAGTATTTGGTGAAAAAAGTATAATACAGTTTAAGATTTGAGTTGAGCTATTGTAATTACACGAAGCAACAATGAGGCTTATAATACTATTTGATTGCATTTTATGGTAATAATAGTGTACTTTACGGAAATCAAAATAAATCATAGTGGAGGCTTACAATAAAGGCAAAGACATACAAATTATGCTAGTGTTAACCAAGGGTCAGGAAGGTGTTGCTTGAAAGTCAATAATGGAAAACATGTGGAAGGGTGACAAAGATAATAGAGATAAATAGAGGCCAGTTATAATAAATTTGCTGTAGCTATCACCATTAGAATGGAAAGGTGAAGAGCAGTTAACTTAGAAAACCGTCAGCAAGAAACCCAAGTATTTAGAATAAAGAAAATATGACATAATTTTGCCCTTTTTTCTGATGGGAAAATTAAGTGAAATTCTTATCATTAGTATTGCTACAATAGACTGTTAAGCTGAACGTGACAGAAAGTTGGTAGACTGAAGGGTGAGTAGAAAGTTAAGTGATAAAATAGAGCTGTGCTTCATGTGTTCACAAAATAAAAGAAACATACAGATTATTGGGGCCACAAATTGTTCACATGCATTTAAAATAGAGAGGATCTATAGGAATCTTGAAAATGTAATATAATTTAGGAAAAAGGATGTAGAAGACAAGAAAGTTTTAGCAACATTGTATCAGCTAAGAGCAATATATCATATGTGATTGCCTGTACACAGGTAGAGGGCTTAGATCATAGGAGGTTACAAGGCTAATGGTCCCAGGGCACTTACAAGCCTATCCAAGTTCAACCCTTGTTTCCAAGAGTGTCTGGTTCAAGCAGACACTAAAATTAGCACCTTTTGAACTGTCCAAAAGGGATGCAGGTGGAACCTCCAGGGTGAATTTCCAGTTACCCATCCAATCGTCCAAATTATGATTAAATAGGGCCATTGAGTGGCTTTGTTTAACATGAATAGGAAGCTTGTTCCAAAGGTGAGACAACCTCTGTGAGACAAGTCTGTCTCTCCAGCAAGTTCTGCTGATGTCACATACCAGGTTAAGGTCCTTTGAGCAAGTGACCCATGTACCATTTGACTTGTGAATGTGCAGCATTTCCATTAAAGCTGGGTTAGAGATTGCTTTATATGCAAGGCACAGGTCACCTCTGAGCAGTCTATGACACAGAGTAAAGTGACAATGATTTCAGTCTGTCCGCATAAGACAGATCTCAAAGACTCTCAATTTTTTTGTAAGGAAACCGCAAGTGCAGCATTTCCATTAAAGCTGGGTCGGAGATTGCTTTATATGCAAGGCACAGGTCACCTCTGAGCAGTCTATGACACAGAGTAATGTGACAATGATTTCAGTCTGTCCACATGAGACAGATCTTGAAGACTCTCAATTTTTTTGCAAGGAAACTTTGTGGTCTCTACAATTGCTGCAAATATTTAGAAATGAGCATACCAAAGGGAGCATTGGATTCTATTATTGGCCTGATGAGAGAAGAGCACAGCAGGGTTATAACCTCTTTTTTTCTGGAGGCAATGCCCTTACATATGAGATGAGCAATATAAAATGCCCTTCTTACCACTGTGGAGACATGGTGATTGAAGTTAAGGTTTCTTTCGACCTGTGTGCCCAGATCTCTCACCACTGACAGTGTGCTTAGGGTATTGCTATTGATGTGGTAGTTTGCAGGTCATCACCCTTGCTGAAGGGGATGATAATGCATTTTTTTGTGCATTAAGTTTAAGACCATAACTTTGGCACCAGTCATTAGTCTGCGGAAGACCTTCTTGAAGGATGTTGACATCGCTAGGGGCTTCAGTGATCGCTCACAGTTTGCAGTCATCAGCAAACTTTGTCAGCCACAGTCCTTTAGTTTTAGTGTGACTTCAGAGAAGTAGATTCTGAACAGTAGGTGTCCCAGAAGCAATCCCTGTGGAACACCACTGGTTATGGGACTGCTAGAAAAGGTGAAGTCCCCTATTTTGATCATATAAAGTCTATCAGTGAGCCAGTTGGCAACCCACCTGACAATATATATGGGTTGATACCCAACTGGGTGAATTTATCAATGATGCCTGAGTGGGGAATTGTGTCAAAGGCCTTGACTAGGTCTAGGTAGGCCATATGCACAGATTTGCCCTTGTCTAGGGCTTTGGTGGCAGGCATGATCTCCCCTTGACAAAGTCAAACTGGGTGGGGTTGAGCTTTTGGAGATTACCTATATCTTTGTTAATAAGGTCTCTCCATTTTATAATTTCTCCAAATCCCTTTGGTTTCTAATACCATGATGGGAATGGACCCCATTCCTAAGTCAAAGTATGATTAAAATTCATGAAATTAGTATTGTTTCACTCCATGATGATTCATTCCATGGCCTTGCAGATAAGTTTGGTCAGGCTAATGGATCTATAGTTCCTGGGGTCAGTGGATACCTCCCTTTGTACAAAGGAATGATAGTAGCTGTTTTCCATTCTGCTGGGACAAAACCAGTGCTTAAGCTGTTATTGAAAAATGTGCCTAATGGTGATGCTAATTCCTGTTTACAACTATGCAGAACACAGCCCAAGATGTTGCCTGGTTCCATAGAGGCTGCACTTTTGGCCTTGAAATGGTGTTTAAGTCCTGCTCCTCTGAGATACTAAGTGAGGGAGAAGTGGTAGAGATGTTTTCAGTTATATGTGTTGGGGACAGGAGAGTGAGGTTTTTACTGAACCTGTCAGTCAGCAGTTTTGCTATATCCACAGGTTCTGCATATATAGTACCATTAACTACTGGTTCAGTGCAGATCTTGGCCTTACCTTTGAGGTTATGGATGTAATTAAAGAACACCCTATGGTTACACTTAGCTAGGGAAGCTAATTTGGATTTGTAGTTAACATTGGAGGACTTTACTAGGAGTCTTATTTGCTTATTTAAGTTGAAGAGCGAGTGTTTCCAGTTTTGAGACCATTCCTTCCTACTCTTAGACAGCAATTTCTTTCTCCTATTATATAGCCTATTAATGGCAGTTGTCTACCAGGCAGGTTTGTTTTTCCTTGAAGATCTTACCTTGCTTCTATCAGGTTTGGCAGAGTCAATACATTTGTACAGGTGCTCATATAAAGCATTGGTGTATAACTCAGTATAGGTATCTGTTCCATCAGTGGTGAGAGGGCTATGAAGCTAATTATGCTGTCATATAAGATAATGTAAATGGCCTTGGAGAGGTTTTTTTAGTCTAGTTGTTGGTAAGGAAGGGTATTGTGCTATAGTTACTTCAAGAGAGACTGATTTGTGGTCAGATCTCACCAGGAATGGCCAAACACTGGGGGGTGGTGCAGCAGTCCTTCATGTTGGTGAGCACCAGATCAAGGGTGTTTGAGACCCTTGTGGGTGTGTCAACCAGCTGGTCCAGGGCACTGGAGTTAACAAAGTCCAGGAACCTTAGAGAAAGTGAGTTTGCAAACATACTTCATCATTACTTAACCCTAATGATACACAACCACATAGGGCCTTGGCACACATGCTTCATCATTACTTAGCCCTAATGATATACAACCGCATAGAGCCTTGGCACACTTACTTCATCATTACTTAGCCCTAATGATATACAACCGCATAGAGCCTTGGCACACTTACTTCATCATTACTTAGCCCTAATGATATACAACCGCATAGAGCCTTGGCACACTTACTTCATCATTACTTAGCCATAATGATCTACAACCGCATAGAGCATTGGCACACATGATTCATCATTACTTAGCCCTAACGATACACAACCGCATAGAGCCTTGGCACACTTACTTTATCATTACTTAGTCCTACGGCATTGGAACATTAAGAATTGTTTGTTACGGCCAGCAGACTTTGCCCATGTATATGATCAGATAACATTGCTAATGTCAGTAATATTCATTAAGGTTTACATCCCTTCATCATAACCTGATGCTGCATGAATGCTTTATTTTCCATCCTATGCTTCACAAGTGTGTGTGTCTCATCTACACATCATGTAAAACATGTACATGTCAGTGTCAGTTCTGCAACTTGCATTAATGACACCATAGCTGACCTAAGTCACCAGTATTTATTTATTATTGATTAGAAGCTCACCTACTCCTTCATATTAACAAATATGGCTTTGCACAAACACATCAACAGCTTAATATTTTCTCTGACACAGAATGAGAAGCTAATCCTGAGTACACCGCACTGTCTCAGTGCGAAAGTCAAACTTTTTCAGTGGTGTTTGTGTTAAATACTGTGGTCTCTAGAATGTGTAATTTAGATAGGTAAGGCTCTCTATGCTCACAGCAGTTAACTTATGTATGTATGGGGGTTGTGTGCAGAGTCATGTAAACATGCCCTTATGTGTTGCAGACCTCAATGAACTTGCAGTCTGGAGAAACTTTTACAGTGCAGGATGAGTCACATCAATGTCGGATCCTTCTCCCATCATCATCTTCTCTGCAAAGCAATGCTGATGTCATCCCTCTATAAAGTGCACTCTCACAGTATAGAAGCTGGATTCCTACAGTAGCATTTGTATTATATACTGTTTTCTCCAGTTTGTTTAACTAGATAGATAGGGGGTTCTAATCTCACAGCAGTCAGCTTATATGTATAAACTCATGTAAATATGACCTTATGTACTGTTGGTCTCACTACACTAACAGTCTGGAGAAATGTTTTATGCTGCAGGGTGAGTTCACATCGATGTCAGTCCCTTCTCCCAATCATCATCTTCTCTGCAAAACAATGCTGATGTCATTCTTTATAAGATAAGTTAGTGGGGAAAAACAAAAGAAAGGAGTGGAGTAGGAAGCTGGAGAGGGTTGTGAAGTGTGGTTTAGGTTGATTGGGTGAGTGAAGTATAGTGAGTAAGTTCAGCCAGGACTGGCACAGAAGCAGATCCAAAATTTTGTAAATTATTCTTTTAGAGAACATTTAATGATGGGCAGGTTAAAAATAGTTCTGGTGGTTAGAGGTAAGACTTCAATTTTTTTTATTTTTTTTTTTTGCTACTGAGTGTGAGTATAGGCTTTGTCCAAAACTTTTATTTGGTTTATTTATGGTGAGAAGTTGTTTGTCTTTTCATCTAAGAGTTCTTTGAGGGCCATATATTTTTATTAAAGGGGTAAGAGCTGGGCAGGCTAATGGTTTGTTTATGATTTTAAACATTGTTGTAAGTTGAATGTAGGAGAGGTAGATGAGGGAGTTCCAGCCAGCTAAGGGTATGCAGACCTTAACAAGGATGGGTAAAGGATGATGAATTAGTAGGAAACTTGGCAATTTTCTTGCAGCAGCTTTCAAGTTTGTTTTTATGGAAAATTGTAAATTGGTTAGACTTGGTGCTCTATAGAGTAGGATGGTAGAAGGTAGATTTTGGCTACAATGATTTTTGTGAGTGTGCTCAGAAAATGTTTGTTTATGTATAGCATGCCTAGTTTTTAATGCATTTTCTTGATATTGCTTAGGCTGTGGAGGTCACATTTAAGATTAGTAATCAAACATTACCATCTATTATGACTCCTAATAGTTTGGTATGGTGGACTCATTCAATTTCTTTCCATTTGTTGAAAAGATTTTGAAAAATGCTTTGTTAGGGGTGTAATTTTTTGGGGAAAAGAGGAGTAGTTTGTTTTTTTGGGAGGGTGAGTAGGAGTTGTGCTCTTGTAAGCCAGATGTCAATGGAAATGACAGCTTGTTGAGTGATTTCGTGGAGGTGAGTTAAGATGTTTGAAGATCAAATGATGATAGAGTCATTTCCATACTGAATTAAGGTGCCTTCACAATAAGATGAATGCAAGTTATTTATAAAAATATTGAATAAAAGAGGTTCAAGGATGGATCCTTGTGGAACTCCTTGGGAAGTGGGAAGGTATGCAGAGATGGAGCCTTGCCATTTTACAGCTCATTGCCTGTTGGCAAGGTAGCTAGAAAACTGTTGAATAGATGGAGATGATAGACCCAGAGTGGAAAGTTGATTGAGGAGTTTACTGTGAGAGACCATGTCAATGACATTTGATATATCTAGAAATACTGCAGATACAAGTTTATTAGAGTTGCAAACTTTATTGACAAGGTCAGTAAATGATAGTAATGCTATGGAGGTGCTGTGGAGTGGCCAAAATCCATGTTGTGTATTGATGATTAGCTTGTTTTTTAAGAGATAGTAGAGAAATTGTTGATGTGTATATCTTTCAAGGATTTTAGAGAGGGGAGACAAGATGGCTATGGGACTGAAATTTGTAATGTCAGTAGAATTACCTCATTTATGTAAGGGGATAATATGCACTGTTTTCCACAAGTTAGGGGCACAATATTCTGTTACTGATCTGTTAATAAAAATGTTGATTGGGTATACTGTAGCATCTGCAGCTAGATTTAGGTATTCATGCCAGATGTACTAAGTCACCTCCTCAGGACAGAGGACATGAGATGAGGTACTGCATGCTGTTGCCTAAGTAAGGCATATCTTTCAATACTGGATTAGAGCCATATTGTACATATTTATTGTTCAACTGTCACAGTGACAATGGCAGGAGTCCACAGGTATGTTTGAGTATATCTAACATCAGGAAATGTTGTCCAACATGCAGCACAATTATTTCTAAGTAATTACAAGGACACATACTCCTTGACTCATAAACATGATGTAATGCTTTGACATAACCCCACATATAACAATTATTGATGCACTTATACCATGGCACTGTGACACTGCCAGACCAGCTATCTGGAATTTTGTAAATCATTCTATGTCATTTGTGAATATTGATATGATTTATGCAGAGCTGCATGTTATGTACTGAGCTTCAAGGATGTGTCCACAGTGTGCCCTACTAGAAAAGAACAGAAATGTATATAAACTATATACCTGTGCAAATGTATGTTTTAATAGCAGAAGCTGGAGCATACAGGGTTAACTTACAAAACTTCAAGAAAATAAGTTGAAATTGTTTTATGATTGTGCTATCTCTCATTTTCAGTGAAACAGACAAAATGTCTAGAGCTAGAGGTTTTTCTATTGTCTTGAAACAGGAATAATTACTAGTTTTCAAATGTAAGAACATTTTATTGTTTTACAGCTTCCAAGTTCTACAAACTTCTGAGAGATATGTACTTCTCACACAGAGATGTTAAAATTATGCTAGTATCTGTTAGCCTGGTAAAGGAAGGCAGTTGACAAAGAGTGATGTCATCCAAGCTGACCCAGCAGTAATCTTTGATAGCAATTTAAGAACTCAAGATCTCCAGGCATTTTGTATCTCGTCATGGACCTAGAAACATCCATCATCACCATCATCTGCACTTGCGTTGCTAATAGTAACTAGGGGAAAGTAATTTCTTTTAGATATAGATAGGAATAGAGTAAAGATTAGTTTAGATGCTTTCTGCATTTATTTGAGACTGCCTGTAATGTTGTTTTAAAATACTTCCTGTGATTCTGAACTCTGAAGTAACTGTGTTTATGTACTGAGTATTGTTTTGTTTTTTTATTTATTATTAAATATATTTAAACCTGGCTTTGTGGCTGATATTTGTGAGACATATTTAAGCTCTTAGAGTGCTTGCATAAGTATTTGGTGACACTGTGCAGGCCACTCCTAAATAGCCTTGCTCTTGGTCACAATTACCATTTGGATAATAGTAACATCACACAGTAGAATCAGTCACCCTTTGTAAGAGCCTTAGAGTAGCTGATGAAGAGCTTGCTGGTGGCAGTGATAACTACCTTATAGTCTGGGCAGAAGGAGGCATAGCTTGTAAACCTGTGCCAATCTTTCTCAGGTGCATGTGTGATTGTATATAAATTGAATCTCAAAGTGTGTGTGTGTGTGTCAGCTACTTGGACAGGGACACAAAGCACTGGTTGAACAGAGAGGGTGCAGGACGTTTTGGCTTGGCCACTTGACTGAGATCTCAATGCTATAGCTCTGCCAATGGAGAGTCTTATTGGGGATCTGGAGAAAGAGGGATAAACCAGCCCCAGACTAACTGTGATCTCTGTGTGCTCTTAAGGGAAATTGTACTTTACTGTGTGTGTACTTGTCAACCTCCCAATGTGTATGTCCCTCACTGTTGCCAGTGGAGAAGATTGAGGCTCCTTGATTACTGAGCCAGTGCAGGGGTGTCACAGGCACATTCATTGATCCCACTATGGTGCTGATTTTTTCAATGCTTAATTAAGTGCTGCAAACCAGCACCAAGTGACTGCAAGGATATGTATCCTTAACTGTTCTACAGGAATGACATCCCCCCAATTCTAATGTGTGCATATAGAGTGGCATAGGATTCCTCCATCTATTTTACCAGATAAAAATTATGGGCAAATGAAGTATATCTGATATGTGACTTCATATAGGTGAAGTTCAACAGCTGTGATAACAGTTTCACTGTTGTGGTGTATGTGATTAATAGCCATATGTTATTTGGAGGAGTTGTAAGGAATCATTTTCTGCAAATGTACTGATGTCTCAGAACAACCATTACATTACATCAGTATTATCCATTGACATGTTGCACAAACACATGTGAGCACAGCTTTTGATTTCATGGCAGTATACATTTGTTCTGCTAATGGCATGATGAGAGTGCTACTGTGGCACATGCATTGAGTGCTGCGTTGTACACAAGTATGCTCCAATTCTTGGGTGGTATGCTGATATGATATTCGTTATCAGGGATCCTTTCTTAATTCACACATTAATTTAAGTTGTTTGTGACAATATCCATATTGACCTCCTGTGGCAAATGATGACAATATACAACTCTGTGGAATACACCACATCATAGTGTAATGTTTGCATCTGCTCTTATCTGTTTGCACAATAACTGTGTTAGGCAGGAATGCCTTAGTCAAGGGTACTATGTATGTCACATTCTGCTCCCAACGTTTGTAACACCATAAACACCTACATATGGGATTTATAACCATTGCAATATTAAAGTGCACAACTCCCTTCAAGGGTGATTGTCCTCATACATGTGTTCTGCCTATTTCCATGGTATAAGTGGTTAATACACAGCTCAGTGGTAACACTGATGGCATGGGTTACATTCTTGCAAAAGGGGATTTTAGCTTCTGAGCCATTCATATTTTCCAACATGTTATACTGATGAAACCACACTATGCAAATATTCCCTAATGTATGTACTGTCCTTGCTAACTGTCATCTCAACTCAGCATGTTAATGACAATCATGTTTCACATATTCTCCTCTGTTACAATGTTAATTTGTGTAACTGTTCATAGGTTCATAGGTTCATAGGTTCATACTAGGCTATCTACCCTAGGGCATTTATAAGCCTAGCCAGAATGTGTTTGGCTTTCGCCACCCATTTTAAATTTATTTTGCTATGCCCTTTTTCGAGGTTAGTATACTGTGCCTCTGTCTAACAGTGACACAGAAGTGATACCCGGGGTAAACCTACGATCTCCCATCCACTCATCAAGATTCCTCTTGAAGAGGGTCAATGAGGGACTCTGCCTAACCTGGACTGGGATTTTATTCCAGAGTGAAGGGAGCCTCTGGGTTATGAATCTGTCCCTCCAGCATGTCCTATTTATTTCAGTGCTGAGGTTCAAGTCTCTCAAGCGCGTAGCTCGATGGGATTTGGATTTTCTGAGGTGCAGCATGTCCATTAATTCCAGGTTGGACATGGCTTTATACGTCAGGCACAGATCGCCTCTGAACAGGCGGTATGCCACTGAGTAGAGCTGGAGTTTCTTTAACCGGGCAGCATATGGCATCTGTCTGAGCCCTTTGATCCTCTTGGTGAGGTACTTTTGGCATCTTTCCAGTTGCTGCAGGTGTCTGGTAAGGTACATTCCAAAAGGGGCATTGTACTCAATTATGGGCCTGATGAGGGATGAGTAAAGAGGCACGATGACATCCCCTGATCTAGATGTGAATCCCTTCATGATTAGGTGGGCTATATAAAATGTTTTTCTAACCACTTTGGCCACGTGGTTGTCAAATGAGAGATTGCTATCAACTTGGGTCCCCAGGTCCCTAATTACTTCTTCTGTACTTAATGAATTACCACCTATGTGGTAATTTGTGGGCACTTTGTTTTTGCCAAAGGGGATGACTATACACTTTTTGGCATTTAGCTTGAGGCCATGGCTCTGGCACCAGTTGTCTGTTTCTATGAGGCCCTTTTGGAGGATGCTTGTGTCGGCTGGAGAGTCGATTATGGCACCCAGTTTGCAGTCATCTGCGAACTTGGTCAGCCACAGTCCTTCCATGTTGGCCTGTACCTCCGAGAAATATATACCGAACAAGAGAGGTCCCAGGACTGAGCCTTGTGGGACACCACTTGTAACTGGTTTGGAGTCTAATTTCTTATTGTGAGCTGCTTCTCGCATCTGCTGCAAATCTGCAGGCAAACAGCAGCACTTGCCAGTCAAGAAGGCACAGGTATAGACAAAGACATGATGCATTTTAACTTTGCCAATTAAGACATACTTTATAGATTTAGAGTAAACAGGAATACTGTTAGAGTATTACTGGGTTAGTATGGCTGACAGATGAGGACTGGGGATGTGTGATCCTTCTATATCTGAGGACACTAGGGTATTTACAGCCATCAGTATGCTTACAGTTGGAATCCTCCATGGATAAACTGGGGACATCGGCATTTCTCAGGCTGCTGCCTTCAAAATAATTCAGCAGTTCTTCAACATACTGTGGGTGGGATCCATAAGTGCCTTCTATGGGATGGCATGTTTTCCAGAGGCATTTGGTGTGATCGATTGCACTCATGTTGCCATTAAAGCCCCAGCTGGACCACAGGGACTGCAGTACTAGAACAAGAAGAGGTACCACTCCATCAGCTGCCAGATAGTATGTGATAAACAGACATGTTGGCACAGCACTCAGCAGTACCAGTGATTCTCACACCTGGCACACAAGCTCCTTATACCACATCTTCCAGCATCGTAGGATACCCCATGGCAACCTTGTTGGTAAGGGCAATGTTTTGCATGCATAGTAATTTCTGTTATTATAAGTTGAAAAATGTTTTGCTTAGTAGTAAGCCCCTCTTCTTTTGCTATGTTTCCCGTCTAATTTATTTCCTTTTTTTACAGGTGATACAAACTACCCACTTGAACCATGTTTAATGACACCAATCCATAACCCTAGGGGAGCTACTGAGGAGTGTTTCAACACTGCCCACTCCCTGACACAGATTGTCATAATGTGAGTATATGACCTGCTTAAAGCCCATTTCACTTGCATGGATGAGTCTGGGAATGCCCTTCTGTATGACACTGTTACTGCATGCAGAATAATTACCACATGCTTCATTTTGCACAACATGATTATGCATTGTTCTCGTAGTTAACTGCCCAATGATGGCAGTGAAGCCCCCGTGATGACAGCGATGGTGGCCAGCTGGTGACAGTGCTATAGGACCCCATGCATCAGGCTCGTGCATGGTACATGGTTGTGCAGGCAAGCAGGTGACATCTATTCTACCACTATGGGCCATGAAAATCAGCTAGTGTTACCTTTACTGAAATATCACACAACATAAACCTGAAGCAGAAGTCTTAGCTGTGGGCAATGCTGTGTGATGCATGGCCTGCTGTCAGTGTACATCAGACAGTTTTATTATTATTAAAATATATATATTTTTTTCTTTTTTGCATAGTAAATGCATTGTTGTATCTGTTTTTTTTTTTGTCATATCTCCACTCTAATGCCTAGCTGACATCTGTGATCTGTGCTGTTAATGGTAGAGGCATAAGGAGAAGTGTAATGACTCAGTTAAGCATAAAGTTATTCATAAGTACTGTTGTGTGTAGCAGGGATGGAGCAGGACTGTTCATTATGTGTCACTTTTTCAGGCTGCATTACAAGTAGTAACACAAAGGAATTAATATTGCTACATGTACAGGAGAAATTTGCATGTGTAATCTTGGACATTGCTGCATGGTGCTTGCTCAGGTGAGAATGCACATCAGATTAATTAGTTCTGCTATCGATACCTATCCTGTGTGCCATCAGAACTAGTAAATAGTTATCATTTGTGCAGTCCTGATAGTGAAATAACAGGAATGATAGTTTCACAGGTGAGATTTTTCACAGTAGCAAATGCATGGACCTACTTGTACATCCCTCCTGCAGTACCCACAGAACACCATCTGAAGTAATAATTTATACTATAAAATCAAAAGAAACTCCACAAAGGTATGTTTTTCTTTTTTGTTTTTTCCTTTTGCATAATATCATCACAGTTTTACACATGTTGTTAATAGTTTGATTTTTATATCCATGCCTGAGTTTTAGCCTTGCAGTCTGCAATGTAATTATATACCTAAGGTGTCGCACACAATGTCCTTTAATGATAGTGTAGATGATGGTCCTAGTGATCATGAGCAGGTGCTGGCATTGGGAAATTGATGATGAGTTACTGCGATACTATTATTTACTTGATGCAGGGGAACTTCTAGACACTGATTTTGCAGTACAGTGGGACCAAGGCCCTGACCCTGAAGTTTTACTACATGTTGTGAAAGGCTGATAATTCCTACCTGCATTTTTTTTATATTACATCATTTGTAGTTGTAGGACTACCCTGAGAATCACATGGGGTGTGGCCTACTCTACCTTCACATATGCTGGCACTCCCCTGTTCACATCCAGCCATGCTTCATATGTCAGTCTGGTAAGTCTCTACTAGTGTGCACATGGAAGTTGATATGGGTGCAGTGTGTGCTACAATATTGTGCATGAGGATCATTATGGCATTGTCTCTGAGAGTTATGTACCTGCTGTTGGGTGGGGGTCCTGTCAGAGCACTTTGTGACTATGTGCCATTGTCCTTATGCTGTGTTATGAATATGAGAGTTATGGCATCATTGCCAACAGCCATTAAGCTCTCAACTTCAGTCTGTCATGCTGGAGAAGTGAAAGTGTTTAGTTCTAGTGCATTTCCTGTGAGGAAATAAATGTAATATGTTGAACCCCTGACAACCAAAAAAATATTTATGTATAAACAGGTGATGCAGACACTTACCATCCAAATAATGTGAACTTTTTGCATGCCTGGTGTAGATGGGGGACCTGGTGATGGAAAATTGAATGGGCTACATAGAGACACCTATCCAGGGCAATATACAGCAGTATGAAGTATTGACATCACCTCTGTCCTTACCGTCTTGACTGCCACACTATGGCTGCTACAGTGATCTGAAACTACTGGTGTTTACACCTTCTGTTATGATTCTTGTGGCACTGTCATCTGCTTCATTGTCATCACCAGTTTTGGAGAGAAGGTATTTGCATCGGGTGTTAATGGTTGGATTGTGGAAGGGCCCTCACCAGTACTGCTGTAGGCAGTTGCATTGTGCCTAGCTTTGCTGCTTACATATCCCACTAGGTCATTTACTCTTTTCCTATAATGTGCCAAAGTGTGGTTCCTTTCTCCCAACAGCATTGGTGCTGACCACTACTTGATTCAGTGCCTTACCTCTCTCTCTAACCCTGCCTGTTTTTCCCCCCTCCTTTCCTAACAAATATTTTCCATATGTACTGAAGGCATCCATTAGACTGTGAATTTATCCAGGACAGAATTTGTCTCGCTGGTGCCTTGATTTCTGCAATTGCAGCATGGTGAAAACAAAAGCATTAATTTAGGGTCACAATTAAACCAGACTCATTCAAGACACCCAGAGTGAAAATGAAAGAGCTTTATAACTACAGGCCTATAGCAATTCTATCCCTACTAGCAAAAATCATGGAGAAGTGCATTCACAAACAACTATTAAACCATCTACTAGAAAACAACCTACTGGCTACCTGCCAACGTGGTTTCAGACCATTTCATAGCACCTCTTCTGCTCTTTTATCCTTCACTGACTGCATTAACAAATATCGTAATAATAATACTCTAGCCTCAGCCCTCTTCATTGTTCTTTCAAAAGCCTTTGACATGGTTAATCACCAACTACTCATAAACACACTAAGAAACTTCTCACTGGATCCACTTGCCATACAATGGTTCCAGTCTTATTTAAATAACAGGCAACAGGCTGTATTATGGGAGAATAACCTATCTTCCCATCTCCCAATTACCCTTGGCGTTCCTCAAGGCTCCATATTGGGTCCTCCTCTCTTTTTTATTTTTACTAATAACCTGCACTCTGTATTTCCTCAAGCTACCTGTATCCAATATGCAGATGATTCAACACTCATATGTTCAGCCTCTTCTCTATCACAACTTCAATCCCTAACCCAAGATGTGTTTAGCACAGTTGAAAATGGGCTTCTTCACCGCTGTCTCATCCTCAACCCAAACAAAACAAAAATGCTACTATTTACTCCCACATGCAGAGCCACTCCACTGCATTTCACTGTTACATCTAGCAATTGTACTATAATTACTCCTGATTCCACCACAAAACTACTTGGAGTACTAATTGATAACAACCTCACCTTTGAACCCCACATTAACAACACTATAAAAACAGTAAACAAGAAAC
The DNA here is from genome assembly GCF_019279795.1 of Protopterus annectens. NCBI lineage: Eukaryota > Metazoa > Chordata > Ceratodontiformes > Protopteridae > Protopterus > Protopterus annectens. The sequence continues at coordinate 1,060,070,325 of NC_056730.1, read as the reverse complement.
TAGGTTCCCTCTACAGGATCAAACCATTTCTAACTCCACTAGCCAGGACCACCATTGCCCGTACCCACTTAATCTCAACCCTACTATATGCTTGCCCTATCTACACAAGACTATGCAAAAGCAATCTGAACAAGCTAGCCAGTTCATACAATAACATTGCAAGATTTGCAACTAGTTCCACCTATAGAACCCATCATTGCAATAATCTGAATCAACTAGGATGGTTAGAATTATCAAATCTTATTCTGTACAACCAACTAACTATTGCCCATAAGATACTGCATCATCCTACAAATACTCCTATACTTACTAACTTAATCTCGCCCTACTTTAACCTGAAGACCCTGTGCTCATCTAATAAAATACTGGTAAACACAAGTAAAACCAATAATCTAGCTGGAGACTCTTTGTTCTCTAACACAGTGGGCAAAATCTGGAACTCCTTCCCAAATGACCTAACCTCCCTACCCTCAACTACCTTATTTAAAACTAAACTCAAGCCATACCTTAAATCACAATGGCTGTGTCCCTGTGTTAACCCAGACTAACTAACTCCCTTGTCGCTAGACACTAATCTCCTCATCCACTTTAACTCAATGATCTTTTACTAACAATATAGTGTGTTAACTCTTTTAGTGTAATATTGACCTATTTCACATACCTCATATATTATTGTCAGTATATCTATACCCAATTTGCAAGTAAGATTGTGTTTCTTAATTACTCAGAAGCTAAAAATGTAATTTACTAATATGTACTTGACATTGTCCTTATTGTCTTTTATCCCTTACTAATAGGCTTAGATGTAATGTAATGTACTATTTGTACTTGCCAAATCATGGTAATGTACCTATGAATTTGCATTTTGTTTTTTTCTATTCTAATGTGTGGAGCTTTTCTCCCCGGGCCTCCACTGAAAATGGACATAAATCCAGTTGGACCAGCCCAGTCAACAAATGTAAAATAAAATGTAAAATAAATAAATAAATAAATAAATAAATAAATAAAATAATATAGTAGTACATATTGCAAAAGTGAATTGAGGGTTGCTTTAATTGTCCTCAGGTTCTCTTTGCAACCAGTAATTCTTAATGTAGTATTACCATAACCATGCTAATTCATTTTATGCTGCCTCCTACTACTCTGATACCCTTATCAAGGAAGTAATGCCCATAAAGTACCAAAATATATGCACACAGCTGTCAGAAATGGCACATTACACGTTCCCAATCCTATCATTCTTAATATTGTAATAAAATCATATATGTCATACCTTATGTAGAACAGAGCATGTGTGCTGTGTATTTAAGAAGCATTTCAAGGACTGAACGTGCATATAAATACCAAGCACATGCTAATCTCCATGCTATTTTGAGAGTGCAGCCAGAGAGTGAGCATGAATGAGTGTAACAGCTAGCATATGTAAGTTTACCTATGTTAAAGTTAATAAGCCTCAATCCTGATGTGTTTGTACATAATAAAGCTGCTTGAATAGAACCTATGAATTCTCATCTATTGCATCCTGACTAGACGAGTAACATGGTGTCAGAACCAGGATTCCAGAGACTGCTTTCCCGCGCTACAAGGTGCAGGGTTAACAGTGAAGGTAAACTAAGAGAAACAAGCATGAAAAAGAGCCAGAAAATAACTAAAAGTAATGAAAACTTGCACAAACAGTTTATTTTATAAAAAAGATAAAATGGAGCATTACAAGGACACAGACCACATTATTAAACAAATGAGACACACAAAAGGTTTGTTGATTAAACAAAATATTTAAAATTAAGAGATTTGATAAAACAGGCATCAGAAAAGTATATAAGGACTTTGGAATTACCTCGGAATTGCAAAACGGGCATGTTTAGAGTAAAACAAGCATGTTTAAAACAAAACAGGCATGTTTAGAGTGAAGCGAGCACAAGAAAAGTAGAATGGGCATGGAAAAAGATTAAATGAGCAAAACAAATATAATAAGGGCAAAAAGGACAAGTTAACCATAAAAAAAGCAAGGCGACTGCATGTTTTTTGACAAAGTGCTGTGTTTTCACATCAGAACTATTAGTTCACATTGATCAAAGCCCTTTATAATTAGAAGTTATGTACTCACCATAACGTTCCATCTGAGTAGGTGACTTCATTTGGATGCAACCTGTGGGTATCGGATCCGACCTCGGATCCGAGCCGGCATTTCAAAAGCTTAGGCTCCGAGCTCCTAGCTCCTCCCTCTTACCCATAACCCCTTGCCAAGCCCTGACTGACCTCAGATTGAGTTTGCCTCAAAAATACTGACTACAGTACACGAAAAACAGCATAAATACTCGCTCTATAACGGCCAGGGGGATGGAGGGGGGATGGTTGCACCCAAATGAAGTCACCTACTCAGATGGAACGTTATGGTGAGTACATAACTTCTAAATCTGAAGTAGGCAGACTTCATTTGTCTGCAACCTGTGGGACAGAGTCCCCAGCTACCTGAATCTTGGGCGGCCGTCATGGAAGGATGTTTCGGAGCACCGCTGAGCCAAAGGATGCTCTTCCTCTGGAAACAACATCCACCTTGTAATGAGAAATAAAGGTATGAGGTGAGGCCCAAGTAGCTGCCATGCAGATATCATCCAATGAAACACGTGACTTAAAAGCGGCTGACGTGGAGACTGCCCTAGTAGAATGAGCCGTAACCCTCTGAGGAGCAGGTCTACCTGAAGTGTCATAAGCCTGCAGAATACAATTAGCAATCCACCTAGATAGTGTGACTTTAGACACTGCTTTACCCAAAGCAAATTTAGCAAAGGAGACGAACAGCTGATCTGATTTCCTGTGACCAGCTGTTCTGTGAACATAAAAACGTAATTGTCTATGAACATCCAAGGAATGCAATTTGTATTCTCCTTTGTTTGAGTACTTGGGAAAAAACACAGGTAAATTGATTGATTGGTTAATATTAGATTCAGAAGAGACCTTCGGAAGAAAAGATGGATTGGTCCTGAGGCACACCCTATCAGGAAAGAAAGAAAGGTAAGGCGGCTTGACGCATAGAGCCTGAAGCTCAGACACTCTTCTGGCAGAAGTGATAGCTACCAAGAAGGCAGTCTTCCATGAAAGGTACTTTAGATCTGTAGAAGCTGCAGGCTCGAATGGAAGAGCAGTAAGGGCTTGCAGAACTAACGATAAGTCCCAAGGTGGTACAACCTCCTTGACTGGAGGCCTCAACAAAAAAATTCCTTTGAGAAAGGTTTTGCATAATTTCGCCGCCATGAGGGGAGCTGTCTCATGACCAATGTGGTAATGCGAGATGGCTGCCAATTGTACCTTAATCGTGGAAGAACTTGCCCCTTGGTGAAAGAGGTCTGTTAAAAAATCCAGCACTGCTGACATAGGTGCTGAGAAAGGATCCAAAGTTCTCTGTACCACCCAAATAGAGAATCTCTTCCATTTACTCCGATAAACCTGCCTGGTGGAAGGTTTATGAGCTGCCACTAAGATGGCTTTGACCGGTGATGAGATACCGGGAGTCCTAATCAAGGATGGAACTGGAGCAGCCAAGCTGTCAATTTCAGGGTGCGCAGATTGGAAACCGCAATCCCCAGAGGGTGGGAGATGAGATCCGGAATCGGATCCAGAATCCAGGGTGGATTGATTTTGTGAGACCATACAAAGGGGAACCAGGGTTGACGAGGCCAGAACGGGGCAATGAGAATCATTCTGCTCCCCAAACTGTTGGCTTTCTGCAGAAGCCTCTGCATCAGAGGTAGTGGAGGGTAGGCATAAAGGAGACCGGAAGGCCAAGCATGCACCAGCGCATCTCGGAATTCCCTGGTGGGGAAGGAGAGCGAAGAAATTGTCGCATTTGGCGTTTGAGGAGAGGCAAAAGATCGCAACAGGGTTGCCCCCAAACGGCAAAAATCTTCTTCGCTACCTGAGGATTGAGAGACCACTCGTGAGGTGACAGAATGGTGCGACTGAGTTTGTCCGCAAGGATGTTGGATTTTCCCGGAATGTGCGTTGCTACCAGAAAGCGTTTGGTGGAAATTGCCCATTCCCAGACTCTCATGGCCTCTCGACAAAGGGATAGGACCTGGTTCCTCCCTGTTTGTTGATGTACCAGACTACCGACATGTTGTCTGTCTGAATTGCAATAGTCCCTGAAGGAAGAACGTGGTGAAGTGCTTGCAACGCTAGGAGCACCGCCCTCATTTCCAGGACATTTATATGCAACGATGTCTCTGTGGGATTCCACGTGCCTTGGACAATCTTTCCGCAGAATGCCCCCACCCGAGGCAGGAAGCGTCCGTGGTCACTGTGGCTCGGGAAAAGCAGCACAAAAGGTCTCCTGACAGGGGCTCCGGAGACAGAAGCCACCAAAGAAGGGAATCCTTGCACGCTTTGCTGACCGCTATCGGAGAGTTGAGAGAGGAACTGAGAGGGGACCATTGAACTTGAAGGGTCCATTGAAGAACCCGCATGCGTAGGCACACATGAATAAGAAGCGGAATAGCTGCCGCCATCGAACCTAGGGCCCTCAGGACCGAAGCTGCAGTCGGAAATGGTTGCAGGACCGCTGCTACATGACACTTCAGGTTGGCAATTCTGTCTGGAGTGAGGAAGGCTCGCATTGACCTGGTGTTTAGCCTTCCTCCTATGAAATCTATAACTTGTGTGGGATGCAGCAAAGATTTCTCCCAGTTGACAGTGATGCCCAACCTTGGGGCTAGTTGAAGAAAGTAGTCCCTGGCTGAGCACAGAAGATGCCTTGATGATGCTGTCAGGAGCCAGTCATCCAGGTACGGAAAGACCTGCAATCCCTGGAGTCTCAGGTGGGCCGCTACAACAGCTAAGACCTTGGTGAACACCCTGGGGGCTGAGGTGAGACCAAAGGGAAGGGCCGTGAACTGATAATGACTGGCTCCCAGCCGGAAGCGAAGAAACCTCCTGGACCGTTTGTCCATGCGAATGTGGTAGTACGTGTCCTTGAGGTCTATGGAGCACATCCAGTCGTTCTCCCTCAAGAGGGGGAGAATAGATTGAAGGGTGACCATCCGGAACTTTTGCTTGGTTACTGACAGGTTCAGCAGGGAAAGATCTAAGATCGGTCTTAAGTCCCCCGTTTTCTTTGGCACTAAAAAGAACCTGGAGTAAAACCCTGACCCGGTTTGCTCTGGGGGGACGCACTGGATAGCTCTTTTTTCTAGCAGCTGTCCAATTTCGATAGCTGCTGCCTCCCTTTGGTCAGGTGGAACATCTGGGAGGCTGCGAGATCTGGGAACCTTGTATAGGGGAATTGAATAACCTCTGGATATCACACGAAGCACCCAACGGTCTGTTGTGATGGACTCCCAAGAAGTCAGGTGCCTCGAAAAACGCCCCCCGACTGCCTCCAGAGATGGACAGCCGGGCAACCCTTCAGGGCTGCTGCATGGGTCTATCAGAGAAAGGTTCACTGGACCCAAAGTTGCTAGGAGCCCCCCTGCCTCTAGGACGGCGACCTCCCTGTCCTCCTCTGCCACGGAAGGACTGGTTATCCGGAGCAGGTTGGGACTGCTGCGATTTCCGGAACCACATCTTCTTCTGTCCCTTTTGGTTCTTCGAGAAGGACCTCTGGGGAGCTGAGAAGCGGACTCCGACGGCAGACAGCGTCTTCCCGTCCTTTTCGCTCTGGACTAATGTTTCGCGAACAGTCTTGCCAAACAAGGCAGAACCATCGAAGGGGGCATTCGCGAAGGTCACCTTGAAGGGCTCTGCAAAATCACAGTGGTGGAGCCAGGCCTGTCGCCTCATGACTAGGCCTGCTCCGCTGGCTCTAGCGGCTCCCTCAGTAGCGTGAGAAAGCAGCCGCATAGATGTATTGGAAACTGATCTGAGAGTGGCCATTCGGGTGGAGTATACTTGTTTATCCTCACTCGACATGGACTCTGGGGGAGATGCAGCGTATTCTTTAATCAGATCCCACTGCATCCTGATGACGTGTGCCATGTAGTTCAGCGCTCTCAAAGAGAAGGTTGCTGAACTGAAAACTCGCTTCCCAATGCGATCCATCGAGCGGGACTCCTTGCCCGGAGGATGCATAGAGGGACTCTCCTGGGCCAACTCCCTCTTAGTGGCTGCAGCCATCATCATGGCATCTACTGGGGGGCCTTTGCTCCAGTGAGTGCGGTCCGCCGGAGGGGAAAGGATGTGGTCAGGACGCTTAGGTACAGGCTCAACGGTGTCCGGATCCTTCCACGCTCTGATGGATATAAGGTCCACCAAAGGGTCGGCAGGAGGGGACACCCAAGAGGTAGATGGGCCCGCCTTGAATGCCTCCAAGAACACAGACTCGTCTGAGGAGGCCTTGGGGGCAGACCACCCCCCCGATCCTCAACATTTCCATAATGTCTCCAAATGAGACATCTTCAGGGGGTGACCTTGGGGAGCCCTCCCCTTCATCCAAGTCTGTGTCTTCGGTAACGGACTCGGGGGAGTCCATGTGCCTCCTTTTGCACTTACGCTTCCGAGGTACTTCTTTGGGGGGGCTGTCCGAGGAGTACTCTTCCGCAGCTGGATGTTCCAAGGGAACTACTTGGCACATCGAGGCGGGCTGTCCCTGGGACTGGCTGGTGGGGGCCTGGCCCAACTGCAAGGGAGTGCGGGATGGAGCCGTGGCAGGGACCGGGGGTCCGGTAGTCCTCAACAGTGCCCTTTCCACTACGTCGAAGGCCGAGGGAGAGCCAGCTTCTAAACCCCGAGAGCCGACCCCACTCGGATCCGACGACGGATCGGAGCCGAGCCGAAACCGCCGGATCCGAGACCGTGTGCTCCGACCTGGACGGAGCCAAGACACACCAGCTCCCTCGGATCCGAGGCTCGGTCCTCGGCTCGAGAGGTCGTGTCCGGCACCAAGCACTCAAGGGATGGGACGGATCCGAGGTGCGCCGACCTATCGGATCCGACCCACCCCCGGATCCAACTCTGCCCGGCGCCGACAGCTCCGAACCCGTGGTATGGGTCGGAGAAGGAGCCAAAGGGGTGAAAAAAGGGGTTGAAGCCCCTCCCGGATGGGGGGGGGCTAGAAGCACTCCCATTTGCATTTGGGCCTGGATGAATTTCCTCATCATCCGGTCCATATCTGCTTCACTCATAGAAAAAGTGGATCTGGTGGAGGCCACCGAAGCGGACCTAGAGAGCCGCCTCGGGGACCTCGCTGAAGGGCTAGCCTCCTCCTCCTCGGGCCCAGGAGAGAACCGAGGGAGTGGAGCCGAGGAGGAGGAAAGCTAGAAGGCACAGGGAGGCCCGCTTAGACGGAGGAGCCGAACTGGAGGTTTCGGCTCTCCGCTTGTGGTGCCTCTCCTGTGCCTCTCCTTCTTCTCTCTCCCTAGAAGACTCTCTCTCCTCCGCATCTTAGAGGGAGGTTGAGTCCCAGCCGGAGGAGGAGAGCCCACAGCAACAGCTTGCTGAGTAGAAGGCAGAAGCCGCGGTATCTGGGGGAGAAGTCCCGCCAGCACCAGCTTCACCTCCACTCAAAGCTCGGGGTTGAACCCTGCACAAATGGTACAACCAGATGACAGGTGTTCAACCCCAAGATTTATCGCACCGAGTGTGGCCATCCGCTGGGGACAGCTTATGGCCACACTCGTACATTTAGAGAATACAGCCTTATGGGCTTGACATGATAAGCCCTAATAGGCCTAAAACAACACACACACACAAACTACGCAAAAACCCGTGAAAAGTTAAAAATAAAGAGAGAGGAAAGCCTACACACTCAACACTAAATAATTAAGAGAAAAAAGTTGAGATTTTTTAAAACTTTTTCTGTCAGAAATAACTTATCTGCACCAAAAAACGCCAGGAGCTCAAGAATCCGTCGCAACTTGAAAGCGGCAAACGAAATCTGAGGTCAGTCAGGGCTTGGCAAGGGGTTATGGGTAAGAGGGAGGAGCTAGGAGCTCGGAGCCTAAGCTTTTGAAATGCCGGCTCGGATCCGAGGTCGGATCCGATACCCACAGGTTGCAGACAAATGAAGTCTGCCTACTTCAGATCTAGAGTTATTCGAAATATCTCAGTGTGTAAATGTGCTTACAGTGTGTGCTTATTACTGTGCATGTATTCCTAAAAGTTATTTGTGTGCAAAGTGCTATTTTGTGAAGTGCAAAGTACAGCCATTTTGAAAAGTTCCTTGTGCTGGGTATGTCTGTTCACAAAGTGCCACCATTATAGAGTGTTTTTTGGACTGTAAAGAATTGTCTAGCAAAGTACTACCATTTTGAGAAGTTTCAGTGTGCCATGTACTGTTTGTTTGCAAAGTGTAGTTACTTTGAAATATTTTTTACTTTGAGCTGCTTCTGCTGAGTTCATTCACACAGTGCAGGTATTTTGAAATATTTCTTACACTGATAAGATGTGATTTCTTGCAGTACAGTAATTTCAAGAGTATTACGGTGCCCGGGAAACTTATTTCAGAAAGTTCAGTTATTTAGAGGCTTGTTGTGCTATTGGGCATAGTTACAAATACTTGCATTAATTTCTGGCATATGTATATGTGTGTGTGTTGATGCCTATTTTCAAAATCCTTCACTGGTATGTGTTAATACGGCAGAAAGATTTTGAAAGAACTCACCACTTGTATTTGATCAGAATATTGCAGACAATTGGAGAATATTTGAGCAAGAGTATGATATTTTTATACAAGCAGATTATTCTGACAAAGATGTACATACTAGGGCATTCATTTTGCTTAAGCTAGCTGGGTCAGGGGTCATTGAGATAGAGCAGTCACTTGTGTGTGCACCAGCAGTTTATGAGGAAGAAGATGAAAATCACCATATTGTTGTGCAGGCTGAATCAAAGGAAGACCCCAAATGTTTGAAGCCTAAATTCAGAGAAATGTGTAACCCCCCGACAAATATTACATTAGAGAGGCATTTGTTTTACACAAGAGATCAGAAACTAGGGGAGACTTTTGCAGCTTATATTACTGACCTGAGGAATAAAGCTAAAATGTGTCAGTTTGGTGACTTAAAAGATGAGTTGATAAAGGACAGGCTTGTGTATGGTATTAATAGTGCTGCATTGAGAAAGATTTTGCTTCATGATGGTGATTTAATGCTAAGCAAAGCTACTGAGATTTGTCAAATCTACAAAGGTACAGAAAGACACACAAGTATGCTTGCAAGTGATAACAGCATGGTTTTGGCAGGCTCCAGAGCAAATGTAGATGTGGAAAACAGAAGTGGGTCTAAGCACATGGCAACCACAGCCCCTGCGGGTTCCTCAGGGAAACCACATAGTTTTACAGCAAGTTCTAAGACTAGTTCAGTTAAAGGAGCATGCTCAGTGCAGTATCAGTGTGAATTAGCAAAACTCAAATCTAGCTTTATAGTTTACTGTCGCAATTGTGGTGCCAATCATGAATCTAAAAGAAGAGAAATGCTTGGCATTTGGTCAGCAATTCCACAAGTGTAAAAAATGGAACCATTTTCAAAAGTTGTGCAAATCAAATAAACCTTGCACAGTTATAAAGAAGGGTCACTCTGAAAAGCAAGTTGATCATATAGAGAGCTGCAATTCTACTTTCGGTGTAGATGATGTATCAGTAATTGGTGAAGAGGTTGATGCAGTGAATTTGTTGGCAAAGAATGAAATATTTTGTACTATCCAGATCAATGGTAAATGCACTGAACTCAAAGTAGATACTGGTTCAAAGTGTACTGTTATGTCAGCAGACACATTTGCTAAAGTGAGAGCTGGTGAACAACTCAACGTGGCTAGTAGTGTGAAACTTGTTGCTTATGGAGGTGAAGAAATTCAAACCGAAGGCTCAGTAGTACTTTCATGTTATTTGGCAAAGAACTGTTACAGCTTGTTATTCTATGTAGTCTGAAGACTTGTGTAGTCATTACTGGGTCTCAGACACTGTTTAAGAATGAATCTGCTTTCTTTTACCAAAGAAGTTCATCATATAAGCACATATCTTAGTTCCAATTTTTCTGAAGCTATTTTTTTCAAAGTATGCTGATGTTTTCCATGGCAAGTTGGGTAACGTTCCAGTTGTGTATTCCATGAAGTTAGATCCAGAGATCAGTTCATAGTCAGTCCACCAAGAAAAGTTCTGATAGCTATGCAGGATAAAGTTAAAGTTCAGCTGGATAAAATGGTGCAGCAAAATGTAATTTGTCCAGATACAAAACCAACTGAATGGGTGTTAATCCATGGTAGCAGCCCACAAAAATGGCTCAGATGAAATCAGAATATGTATTGACTGAATAGATTTGAACAAAGGACTAAAGAGACTGCAATGCGTACAGTTGAAGAAGTCACAGCCCTAATATGGAATGCCACTGTTTTTTCTATCTTGGATGTAAAAAGTTAATTTTTGCAAGTGATGCTTGATCACAAATCCTCATTACTGACTACTCTCAGTACCCCGTTTGGCAGATACAGATTCCTAAGGATGCCATTTGGAATAAATTCTACAAGTGGAGTCTTTCAGCGTGCAATGGAGCAAATATTTTCAGGTTATCCTTGTGCCATTATAGTAGATGATTTATTGGTTGTAGGCAATGGTGAAGCAGAGCATGACAGAAATCTTAAGAGAGTTCTAGAAAGAGCACATGAAGTGAACTTAAAGCTCAGCCCTCTAAAGTGCAAATTTAGACTACCATAAATTACATATGTAGGTTATTTATTTACCAGTACTGGCTTGGGACCAGACCCATGCAAGCAAGCAGCTATTCTTGAGATGCCAGTGGCTGATAATGCTCAAGCTTTACAGCGTTTTCTTGGCATGGTCAAATATTTAGGCAAGTTTATACTAGACTTCAGTGAACTGACAGCACCTTTGATGGAGATGATGTGCACAAATGTTACATGGTCTTGGCTGGAACAGCACCAGACAGCATTTGAAGACCTTACATGGAAAATTGCTATTCCACCTACATTAAGATACTATGATGTCAATAAACTTGTAATTCTTTCCTGTGATGAATCAAAATTTCATCTTGGTGCAGTTATTCTTCAAGAAGGCAGACCAGTAGCCTATGCATCTAGGGGTCTATATTATAACACTGAAGTTCTTAAACATTGAATGTTATAATATCGAACCCCAAACACCGAAATCTGAAAACATCGAACAGTCAGAATAGCAAATTTTTTCCCAGGGAAAAAAAATCACTATTCTGAGAAACATACACACAACACAAACACACCCAAAAAAACAGCAATCCACACACATACACTTAAAATCCTACACCTAAACTAAACTTTACATACACTACTAGCTATCCACTTACCTTAACCCAACCTTAACCCTAAGATCTGTCACTATCGCACACTCACCTCACCCACGCCCTAACCCTAACTCACCTTACCTGCCCGCTAACCCTAACCTACACACAATCGCACACTTACCTGACCCGCCCCTAACCCTAACTCACCTAACCCGCCCCTAACCCTAATGTCCACGCAACCGCATACTTACCTGACCCGTTCCCTAACCCTAACTCACCTAACCCGCCCTTAACCCTAACCTACACTCAATCGCACACTTACCTGAACCCGACCCATAACGTTCCAACATATCAAATGCTGAAAACAGCAAAGCCACAGCAACGGCCCACCAAATTCTTTCCCTGGAAATGAATTTGGTGTCCTGCACCTTAGCTGTTTTCAGCATTCAACATTATGGGTTCGATATTATAACATTCGATGTTTATAAAATTTTATGTTATAATATAAACCCGCATCTAGAACCCTTACCCAAACTGAAAAGCAATATGCTCAGATCGAGAAAGAACTTTTGGCAATAGTATTTGCATGTTCAAAGTTTCATGATTATATCAATGGTCAAGCTATTCAGATTGAGACTGATCACCAACCTCTAGTTACTATTCTAAAGAAGCCTATGCATTCAGCTCCAGTGAGATTATAAAGAATGATGCTCAAATTGCAAAGATACAACTTCAAATTGGACTATATGAAAGGTAAACTTCTTTATCTGGCTGATACCTTATCTAGATCACCCAGAAATACAACAGAACAGCTTAATGCAGAGAATTTTGACTTTGATATAATGGAAGTGCATAATTTTTCTACCACAAGACTTAGTGAGCTGAGAAATCATACAAAGACTGATCCAATTTTGCAAAAGCTCAACCACTACATTAATGTTGGATGGCCGTCAAAGCAATGGAGTGTACCATCAGATGTGCAACCTTATTTTCCTTACAGAGATGTTTTGTTGATGGAAGTTGGCATTATTTTCAAAGGTCCTAGAATTGTTGTTCCTGCTTCCTTACAACATGAATATATCCAGATTTTGCATTGTGGTCACCCATGTTCAGACGCTACCAAAAGAAGGTTGAGAGAGCTAGTATTTTGGCCTTCTCTAGTAAAATACATTGATAAAATACTTTCTTCTTGTTCAGTATGCAATAGCACTAAACTGGATTTGCAAAGAAAACCACTTCAGCTAAGTCAAATTCTTGAACTACCTTGGTCAACAGTAGCCACTGAGATATTCGAGTGGAGCAATAAGCATTACTTAGTGTTGGTAGACTCTTATTCGAACTGGTTTGAAATTGATTTACTACCTAACCTAACATCTACTGCTGTTATCACTAAGTTGAAATGTCATTTCCTCAGTTCATGCTAGTCCAAACAAAGTTGTTTCTGACAATGATACTTAGTTAACTAGTCAGTTGTTTCAGAAGTTTGCAAGAGAATGGGACTTCGTACATGTTGCTAGCAGTCCAGAATATCCATAGTTAAATGGACTAGCTGAACGTGCAGTACAGAATGCAAAGCAACTACTTGAAAGATCAAAGCGTGACAATACCGATGTCTTTTTCAATTTGCTCAACCTCAGAAACATACCCTGTGATGATATACTTGGCTCACCTGCTTAGAGACCTCTATCCAGGCAAACTAGAACAAAATTGCATATTATTTCCAGTTTGTTGAGGCCTAAAGCTAAGAACAACAGAACAATTAGAGCCCAACTCTTCAGAAAGCATTCTTTCCAGAAGTCCAGTTATGATAAATCGAGCAGATTTCTTTGTCCATTGAAAAAAGGAGAGACAGTGAGGATACAAACGGTGAAAGGTTTTGACCAGATTGGTCAAGTAACAGGTATATGTACTGAACCGAGATCCTACTTCATAGAATCTGGAGGTGTGGAGTACAGGAGAAATTGCAGACATCTTCCTGTATCAGAATCAATATCACAGCATTGTTCCTGTGATACAGGGTCTAGATCTCAGTGCATTCCAGACAATATTCCTGTTGCAGAACATGTCTAAACTTCTACTTCCTTTCCTGACGATGTTTCTGATATTTCTAAGGTTGAACATTCAGCAGAGACAGTCCCAGTTGCTAAATCTGATTCCAAATTTTATGTCTCACATTTTGGTCATATTTCCAGACCTAGTGTGAAATACACAGTGACCTGGACTTGATTGTATATATGTGTATTTAGTTCTGTTTAATTGCATGACAGAGAATTCTTTGTATTAATTGCATGCCAACTGATATTGTCAATATGGTATAGCCTATTTTTCAAAGAGGGAGGATGTACAACAGAGCATATGTGCTGTGTCTTTAAGAAGCATTTCAAGGACTGAACATGCATATAAATAGCGAGCATGTGCTAATATCCGTGCCATTTTGATAGTGCAGCCAGAGAGTGAGCATGTATGAGTGTAATTGCTAATATGTATATAATTTTACCTAAGTTAAAGTAAGTCTCAATCCTAATGTGTTTGTACATAATAAAGCTGCTTGAACAGAACCTGCAAAGTCTTGTCTATTGTATCCTGACTAGACGAGCAACATCTTACCTGCAAATATATTTATTTATTTTATTTTATTTTACATTTGTTGACTGGGCTAGTCTAACTGGATATATGTCCATTTTCAGTAGAGGCCCAGGGAGATAGGCTCCAAGACATGAATAAAATATAAATACAAATACAAATAACAAATTAGAGGACAAGAGTCATAGACAGTGTAAAAAGAAGGTACAGGGACTAATTACAGATAAAGACAATAGTGGAAAAAGGAAGTTAGTTGTGAAGTGATTTTACAAGCATTTATTAGAAAAAAAAGTATATAAGAAGTGATATAAATAGCGAGCGCGTGCAATTATATGCTTCTGATCAATTGATCTTAAAGAAGAATTACACCCACAAACTGAAACAATATGTTTATTTTATCATGTCTTAATGTTTCCTAAATTTTAACACCACTTTGGGACTATATATACTTTTTTATATTTTCACATGTAATTCCATAGTCTGACCACATAAGGTCTGGCATCTTGATGCAATTTTGATTTTTTTAGTCAACTTCTTGTTATCCCACGGTGCAGTGTTTGGCTTTAAAATATTACATCATAGCCACTAAGCTTCTGCATTGACTTTACATGTGTTTTCACACATACCCTGCTTTCTTTCAGTCAGTCAGGTTTAATTACTATTTCTTGCTTTTCAATGACTACTTAAAAGACAGACAGGGATAATCTCCCAGAACAGCATTCTCAGTGCCTGTTACTTCTCTTTCCTTCTAAATGAGCTAATTTTCATTCTTTTGTTATGCCTGAGTTGTAGTCCTTCAACTCATCTCCCATCCCCCTACACACATCCACTTCATAGCTGTCAAACTGCCAAAGGCAATTTGAGTTGGTTCCTGCTGTGATTGATAGCTCACAGCAGGGGACTAAACTCATGTACTGTTGCCTTGTACAAGCTTTTTCCTACTGCCAGTGGGACACTTATTTTTGATGCACAATAGCTTCTTTCTGTCCTCAAGTTATAATCCATGCTCATTACCAATTTTTAACATGTTGTTTGGCAAACCTCACAACTTAATTTTACAGTAATTCATGGGAATACAAAACTACTAAATAATTATATCACAAAGGCTATAAAACATTACTGTGATGCTCTTAAAAATACTTTTGCATCAACATGCACTTTCAAAACAACAGTAATTCAAGATTATTGAATCATATTACTGATTAACAGTGATCCCTACTGCTTTACCTGATAAAAAAAATGAGGGACAAGTTCAAACCATGACTGCAACATCAGGAACATTCTTCAAATTCAGGGACATCGAAGCTATATAGTTTTGGGACATTTACCTGCTACTGTAATGTTAGTCTTCTGGAATATTTTTTTACAGCAGTAAATCATTCCTAAAGCTTCAACTCTGATTTTTTTACATATTTTAAGTGAGTATGCAGATCCCCATTAACTGTTTTATTTCTGTTTTCATTCACTATTTTACTTTTGATTCAAATCCCCTTCTTTCAAAGTGTTGCAATGCATGTAATGTGCATTTTTCTTTATAAACATTCTCCACGTTATCACTGTTTGTTGTCTGTATTTTAATATGTTTGCTATAGTGTCTTCCCTTTTCAAATTCAAGACTCCACTGTATTTCTTATTCCACTGAAAGTTTTTTTTTTCCATATCAAAATCATCCAGGTTCATATCCCTGCATCAGACAACAGATGTCTCATGCATGCATTGGTTAGGCAAATGCAGCATTTCTTAAACAGACTGCATTACTTATCTTCCTTTACTGCTTCCATTATGAAGACAGGCCCTACATGTACTAAATATCAGTGCTATAGACAATTCACAAATGCCCACTCCTACTAAGTATGCTGGCTGTGTTATTTTATAGCACTGAGATGACTATACACCTTTATCCACCAATATTCAGCTATAGCTGGCGTGCACATACTGGAGATGAATTTAATTCAAAACACCCATATAAAATATTCTTATATCATTATGGTACATTAACAAAATAGTTAAATAAATGAATAAAAAACTTGTTACAAATGCTGCTTAATGCAAATATTAGTAAACCTGCATCCTCCCACCCAAACGACTCAATCATTACGGTAATTACTCTTCAGCACACTGCAGATGATGAAATAGCAAAGAATGGGACAAGTGCTAATGGGCTGTGAATGTACATGAGGAAATTATGCATACATGAACAAAAGGCTTGTTGACCATCATTAATTGGCTATTTACAATCAGTACTCTCGAATACAAGTCAGGTGTCATTTTTTTTATTCTGTGATTCCATACCACTTTACTTTTTCTATGTTAATGTATTTGCACAAGATTCTTTTATGGTTTAACTTGTTATATGATTCGAACTTGACAGTGCCACAATTTTTAGTGTTTGTTCCAAGTCTCAGTCAGAGATTATGTTGCAATACTGGGTAATTTTTAATTTAAGTCACTAAGGCTTGCATTCAAGTGCAGTGTTTTGTCTTTCTATTCAGGCAGTATAGCACAACAATATCAAGTGCAGTAAAGACACATACATAAAACAGTTTTCAGGATGCATGTGCCACATGCACCTCTGTATATGCTTATAAGGAACTTCATTAATTGTGCTGTTTCCTCCTGCTTGAGCAACAGTCCATTAGTTTTCTACACATTTTATTGAGGTTGGAAACACAACAACATGCAGTGAGGTCTGGGTTAAACCCTGATAACTGCATAACAGCTACACGAAGAATCTAGAATAGCTTTGTGCTGTAACAGATATGGAACCCGAGCACAAAAAAGGAAATGTTAACAACATGCTTAGCTCCAAATACCTTTTCCTTTTGTGTTCATGGAAAACTTGGCTGACTGCACAGTTAAGCTCGGGGTAAAATCTGTGGTTATAAATATGATCTACTTGGATATAGGGAGACATTATATGTGTCAAAAGCAAGACAAAAAAAAAAAAAAACGTGGCCTTGGTCCACTAATGTAAAACACCTGAACAGAATAGGACTAAAGAATTACAGTTAAATATCTGAATGGCAAGAACAAGGGGTGATGATGGGAGCTAGAAGTAAATGTATGACAGTCCAGTATGGTGACAAGAGTTAAAGGTAAATATAGGATAGGAGCTAGATGGTGTGTGTGTGTGTGTGTGTGTGTGTGTGTGTGTGTGTGTGTGTGTGTGTGTGTGTGTGTGTGTGTGTGTGTGTGTGTGTGTGTGTGTGTGTGTGTGTGTGTGTGTGTGTGTGTGTGTGTGTGTGTGTGTGTGCGTGTGTGACAGAGACAGAGAGACAGAGACGGATGCCAAAACAGTGGGCAGGATTCATGATGGCTTGCACGGAGTCTAAGAGTAGTGTAAGACTCCATGCAGCCATCGCTATCCAGGAACAGCCTGAATGTGCGTGTAAGAGAGCACCTAAAACGGCTCTTACACGGACAGGGTGTGGATATGCTAATTACCTCACTTGCAGCCGAAAGGCATGCGAATGAGGTAATTTTGCGATCCAGGAAGCAGAAACCTGCCCGTGTAAGAGCCGTGTTATCTGCAGAAATGTACTCAGTTGATAACTGAGTACCGTTCTGCAAATAACACAATGGAGCCTTATCAGCTCCAAATAAAGGTTGAAAATGTTCCAGGCAGCATGCCAGTGGCCAAATATGTGGCCACTGGCAACGTACCCTGATGCAAAAATAAAATAAAAATGTTTAAATGTAGCGCAGCGCCGCGCAAATGGGCTGCGCTGCAAAAAAACAGAAAAATAAAAATTTTAAACCCACAAACGTGGGTTTTATGCAAAGCATGAATTTACAATGTAAGGGAATAGCAGGCTGAAAACAACATGGCCACCGAGTAGGGGTTGCTAAGGGGGGAAGCTGAGTGTAAGACATGTAACTAAGCATTAGTAGGCAATCCTATGTAAATGTGTGGTAGGATAGTGAATCATACTGTCACATAGCAAATGAGCACATTCCGTGCAGTGTAGGAGTAGGATAAGGAGGAGTAACAGAGTAGGAGATAGGTGACATCACAGGGGGGAAATGTATGAAAGAAATGAAGCTCATTGGAGCACAGTGGCATGTGAAAGATGGCAGTCACACATCATGGAAAGAGGAGTGTCAACAAGTAGGCATGGGAAAGCCAAGAAATGGAAGGTGTACACTATGGATAACACCAAAGTTTCTTGCTGGGCGTGCATGTGCGCGTGTGCGTGCTGGTAGGCACGAGTAAGATAGATTGCGCATGTGTAAGCGTGAGTGCGCGCGTTTAAGGCAGAATAATCATGTAGGGGCTTGTTTAAACACCTGTAAGCTTGTTTGCACTGGTGTGCACGCGTTTTAACCCAAATAAGCAGATTCTAGTCCATCTAAGCATGTGTGCACGCGTGTTAGCCGCTGTGAGCGTGTTTTCGCTGGTATGCGCGTCGCTCCCCCCTGAAGAAACAGAAGGGAAAAAGGAAGCAGGAGAAATAGTAGGAAGCTAGCAGGGAATACTGACAGAGCTAGCAGGTGAAAACAATCAGAAGCAGGCAATTACACAGGCAGAACACTAGCCCAGCCCAGCACTTAAAACTCTGCAAACAACAGTGCAGTATGTTTCTCTCAAGAGACACTGCAACAGAGGAGTAAGCTATTAGATGTGAAAACTGAAAAAGCTTCACTCAGACCAAAAATGCTAGGGGCTGCCATAGCTGTTATAAGGAGACATATGCAACTTGCTGAAGGTGGTGACTATGCAAATGCTGGCGGACAACCCACAGTGAGGAGACGGAGAAGAGTGCAAAGGCTCAGGGTCACCTACCAGGGGTTACATGAGCTGGAAACAGTGAAGCACTATAGAGTGGACAGAGACCTACTACAGCAAATTGTTGAGCTGTGCAGGCCACACCTCACACACAGAACCAACAGAGCGGAACCCATCCCAGTGGTAACCAAGGTATGTGTTGGCCTAAGAATACTAGCAACTGCTACCTTCCAGAGACCAACTGGTGATATGATGGGGATATCACAGGCATCAGCATCCAGGGTACTGTACCAGTTCCTGGATGCCATGTCAGCACATGTCGGTGATCATGTATATTTCCCCAATTCCTGTGAGGTATTGGCCAGCAATATGCATCTCTTCCAGCAAATAGCGGAATACCCTGAGGTAGTGGGTGCAATAGACTGCACGCATATACGCATTAAAGCACCAGCTGATGAGCGGGGTAGGGCCTACATTAACCGCAAGGGCTTCCCCTCCATACAACTGCCAGGTCGTGTGTGATGCCCAGGGCATAATAATGAATGTGTGTGCTGGCTGCCCTGGAAGCTACCATGATTCCCATATCTGGCATTTGACGCAGCTGTACCAGACATTTGCCAATGGGGACAACCCACATGGTCACTTAGTGGGGGATGCTGGCTACACACTGGAGCCGTGGCTGATGACACCCATCAGAAATGCACACACACCTGAACAAGAATGCCATAATGAGGCACACGCACAAACAGGAAATGTAATCGAGCGTGTGTTTGGGCTGCTCAAGTCACGGTTCTGGTGCCTGGACACATCTAGTGGAGCCTTGCAGTACTCACCAACTACATGTACCCAAATTGTCATGGTATGTGCTATGCTACATAATATGATTCTGCGAAAACAGCTGCAGCAGGACCAGCATAGAGCTGGGCCAAACAGCCCCCCACCATTGCCAAGCCAATCACAGGCAGAGCGTGACTCGGAGGAGGAACAACCTTAGCCTGCCCCAGTAGGCAGAAGGAGGCATGCCCAGTATGCCTTGGCCTTGGCAAAGAGGCAACGCATAGCACATACACTGGCTCAGTAGGAACCCTGGAAATGATACCTCTCTCTGACTCACACATATAGTAAAAGGGATGCCTAAGTTGACACAACCTGCTTTCAAACATGTACAGGGAGTGTAGTATGTGCATCCAACATAAACAGCCCTGCAGCACCACCTGAGGCATGATTGCCATGTGTTAAGCAATGTAACACCATGTAGTAGATGCAAACTTGATGATCCTGACTAACATCCTACCCTCACCAAGCATGATGCCACAATATGAAGACAAGATGATCAATTACAATAATTGGCTTAAGTATTGCTGTTAGTCAAAGGGGATCCAATGTGTGTCAGCCTGGGATGACATGCTGAGCAAGACATGATGCTCCACCTGCTAGGGATGGTGTGCATCTATCACTCCTGGCCTTTTGGATACTGGCAAAGGCTGTTGTCACCCCCACCGTGCCTTGAATAGGTAAGGCTCAAAACACAAACCCACCTCCATAGGTATCACAAGGGATAAGAACCTAGACGTAATGCTACCCAATGCCAGAAGTCTAAACTGCAAGATGCATGCAGTCCAAACTCTCCTCAGCATGGAGAATGTTGATATCTGTTCTGTAACAGAAACCTGGGTCAAGGCTCAGAAGAGCACCCTAACACTACCAGGTTATACCTCATACCATGCTTTACAGCCCCAAAACATGGAACAAGCTACAAAAGGTGGGTGACTATCAATAATTGCCAAGGATAGCCACACCCCCAGGTTGGTACCACAACAAGAAGCAGCATGAACTATCCACGGGCAAGTAACAGTGGCTAAAACTGCCTCCCAGTTTGTAGCCTGCTACAGACCACAATCCTAATGCCAGGAACCGCACTTGGCCTACTTCGGAACACATGAGAATATCAAGGTCTCTCCAAACGACATATTGGGTGACTGAAAATACTCAAACATAGACTGGGAGCATTATTCAACAATCAATCCAACACCCTAGGCCAAAGGTTCCTAGAATTCATAAACTAAAATGCTCAGGAACAACTTACCACTCCCACAAGAGGGGTAAGCATACTGGATGTGATAATCAGCAACATGGGTACTCTATGCCCAGATGAGAAGTGTATCCCTCACTGGTAAGATCAGACCATAGAGTAATCACACTGGTTATTCACACCCTGACCCCAGTCCCTGGGCAGAAAACCACTGTGAAAAACATGTGTAAAGCAAATGTTGCACTCCTCCAAACTGATGTGGAATCCATTAAAGCCCTTGTGCCTGTGGAAAATATGGGCCACAACTCAAAACCCTTTATAAATGCATTCTATGAACACTTTCAGGAATGCATGGATTATGCAATCTCAAATAAAACCAAGACCCAATTCCATACAAGCAGGCATCTGGCCTGGTGAACCCCAGCCATTACCAAACCATGCAAGAGAAGGAGGCATCTACTACATGATAGAGCAAAACCCAAAAAGGGAAGTAATCTCTGATCAGTATTATGGCAAAAAACTATGGCCACACATAAAATCCACTAAGGCCAGCTACAACATGTTGAATCTGGGAATCTTGAGGCAATGTTACACCTGCCCCATGTACACAGACAACCCTCTCCTCCCCCCAAGAAATACAAATATATGTGAGAGATGCAACTATTTATCCAAACTGAAGGCCGAGGTCTCTCAACTCAGTACTGGCAAAACCAGTCAGGAGGAGAAGGTAACCACACACACCACAAACCCAGTCTCACATAGACCTATCACAACTGCAAATCAAAGACATAAACACACAAAAATATTCCCAGAGGCTCTAATTAAAAATCTACCAAATCAACAGAGGCATCCAAAGCAGACACCCAAGCAACCACTACCTCAAAACATAGCACATGCAACACATAGTTCACAAAGTCAGTGTGCCAAACAGTCACAGCCCTTAAGGACAAACAACATGCCTGATACACTTGTAATAGGTGACTCCATAGACAGACTCGCTGATGTCCCGCTCACCAGACTGAACAAGGAAAAGGTTACAGTAAGCTGCCTGTTGGGCGCTACAATCTGCCACATAACACAAGCACTCAGGTCACTCCAAAGCAAGTACAAATATGACTCAGTCATTGTCCATGCTGGTGTGAATGACCTGAGACGTACCTCCCTGGACTACATGAAAAGAGACATAGAAGATCTCTCTGATTATGTAGGCCAGGCCGGTATGACCTTGACCCTGAGCAGCATCTTACCCTCACCAAGAATGATGTCACAGTACTACTGGTGTCATTCCAAGGGGATCCAATGTCTGTCTGCTTGGGATGACATGCTTGACAAGCCACGCTGCTTTGCCAGGGATGGCTTGCACCTGTCACCCCTGGGCTTCTGGATATTGGCTAAGGCTCTTGCCACCTCCATAGTGCCTTTTTTAGGCAAGGCTCAAAAGACAAACCCACCTCTGTAGAAAACAAAAGTGGAAAAAAAATTAAGGGTAATGCTGCTCAACGCCAGAAGTCTAAACCTCAAGATGCACGCTCTCAAGGCCCTCCCCAGTATGGAGAACATCGATGTCTGTGCAGTGACGGAAACCTGCTGCAAGGCTCCTGAGAGCACCCCAGCACTACCAGGTTATACCTCATATCATGCTTTTCGGCCCCAAAACCTGGACCAAACCACAAAAGGAGGGGGAGTATCCATATTCATCAAAGATACCCACACCTCCAAGTTACTGACAATGCACAAAGCATCGGAAACCATCCATGTGCAACTAACCGTAGGCAAAACTGCTGTACAGTTTGTAGCATGCTACAGACCACCCTCTCAAACCCATGAACCCTACTCAGCCTTCCTGAAGACACAGGAGAATATGAATGTCTCTCCAAATACCAAGCAAGGTACCACAAATTATCACATAGGTGGTAATCCATTACGTACGGAAGAAGTAATCAGGGACCTAGGGACACAAGTGGACAGTAACCTCTCATTTGACACTCACATTGCCAAGGTGGCTAAAAAGACCTTCTATATTGGCCACCTTATCATGAAAGGATTCACATCTACATCAAGAGAGGTCATTGTGCTCCTATACTCTTCTCTTATCAGACCCATAATTGACTACAATGCCCCATTTAGGATGTACCTTACCCGACACCTGCAGCAGTTAGAAAGACCCCAAAAGTACCTCACCAAGAGGATAAAGGGTCTCAAACATTTGTCATATGCTGCTCAGCTGAAGAAACCCCAGCTGTATTCAGTCACATACTGCCTACTCAGAGGCGATGTATGCCCGACGTACAAGGCCATGTCCAATCCAGAATTAATGGACATGCTCCACCTCAAAAAATCCAAATCCATCAGAGCTGCGAGAGCGAGAGATTTCAACCTCAACACATAAATAAATAGGATGTGCTGGAGGGACAGATTCATAACCCAGAGGCTCCCCACACTCTGGAACAGAATCCCAGTTCATGTTAGGCAGAGCCCCTCACTGACTCTCTTCAAAAGAAATCATGACAAGTGGATGGGAGATCATAGATTTACATCGGGGGTCATCACTGTGTCACGTCTAGACAGAGGCACAGTAAAGTAAACCCTAAATGGGCATAAAATTCACATTGCAAGGGGTGGCGAAAGCCACACACACTCTGGCTAGGCTTATAAATGCCCTAGGGCAGATAACCTAGTATGAACCTATGAACCTATGCAGATACAAATTGTACAGGACACTAAGGATAATCACAAGGCTTTCTTAACTGATGGTAGAAACCTTGGTGGGAATTCTCAGATATGCTCTGAATTACTCAAATATTACAAACAATGCACCAAACCCACACACATTGCCAACATCCAACCTGACAGATTCAGTGCAAACCCCCCCCCCCACCAAAATGCCAAATATCTATCCCATCAGAGTGCTGGCTCCCTGACATTGCAGATGCTGAGGTAACAACCAGCATCTTCAAAGCAAAACACACAGCTTCAATGGTACGAGATGGTGTCCTGGGCTGCGTCCAACATGAACCTCAAGAAGAATGGAACACCAAATAACACTACTGCTCAATCTCAGCCTTACCAGAGGATATGTAACCAAAGAGCAGTGTACAGCAACAGTGGACCCTCTCCACAAAGGTGGTGCCTGAATGGATACTGCAAACTATCACCCCAGAATCCTGACAAGCTTGGTCTGCAAAGCTATGGAAAGGATCATCATGGACCTCAGAAATAAAGATATTGGGGACCTACAGACACTGGACCCTACCCAGTGTGGCCTTCTGAAGGGCAGATCCTGCCCCTTAAACATGTTTGACTCATTTGAAACAGTCATCAAGGCCATTGATGAGGGGAATGTGGTCCACACAGCCTATCTGGACCTTGCAAAAGCCTTCCATACAATACCCTACTTGTTCATTATAGATAGGCTCACCAGCCTAAATATAAACCCCTATGTCAGTAGATGGGTTGCAAACCAGCTCAAGGACAGAACTGACATGGTCAGAAATGCTGCAGCCATGTCAGACTACAAACCAGCTACAACTGGAATCCCACAAGTCTCGGTCCTGGGACCTCCCTTGTTTGGTATATATTTCCCATAGGTACAGGCCAACATGGAAGGACTGTGTCTGAACAAGTTTGCAGATGACTACAAACTGGGCACCATATCTGACCCTCCAGCTGACACAAGCATCCTACAAAAGGGCCACATAGAAACAGACAACTGGTGCCAGAGCCATGTCATCAAGCTAAATGCAGAAAAGTGTATAGTCATCTCCTTTGGAAAAACAGTAAGTGCCCACCAGTTACCACATAGGTGTTAACCCATTAAGTACTTTAGAAGTAATAAGAGACCTGGGGACACAAGTTGATAGATATCTTGCATTTGACAACCATGTGGCTGTAGTGGTTGCAGAAACATACCATATACCCATCTAATCATGTAGGTATTCACATCTAGATCAGGGGAGGTCATCGTGCCTCTTCAGTCATCCTTCATCAGCCTCACAACTGAGTACAATGGCCCCTGTGGGATGTACCTCAGCAGACACCTCCAGCAACTGTACCTCACCAGGAGGATCAAAGAGCTCTAACAGATGCCATGTGTTGCCTGATTAAACAAACTGCAGCTCCACACAGTGCCATACTGCCTGCCCAGAGGCAATCTGTGCCTGATGTATAAAGCCATGTCCAAGCTGGAATCAATGAACATGCTGTACCTTGTAAAATCTGAATGCCAGTGAGCTATGCACATGAGAGACCTGAACCCCAGCACTGACATAAATAGGACATGCTGTAGTGATTAATTCATAACCCAGAAGCTCCCTCCACTCTTGAGTAAACTCCCAGTACAGGTTAGCCAGAGAGTCCCTCATTGACTCCCCTCAAGAGGAATCTTGATGAGTGGATGGGAGATGGTAGGTTTACCCTGGGTATCACTTTTATGTCACGGGTAGACAGAGGCACAGTATACTAACCTTGAAATATGTCATGGAAAACTCCAGTTACAATGTGTGTTGAAGGACAAACACACTCTCTGACTAGCATTAGAAATGACCTAGGGCACATAGCTAGTGTTTGTCAATGTCCACCCAAGTTGCGGAATACACTACCAATGTTGGACAAGCCTGGTTTAAGTAGTCCATATCTGAACAAAATGCAACATGGTCATATTTGCACAACTGGCTCTTAACCAGTCTGGTGTGCTCACTATGAATATTTAAAGCAGTGATAGGACTGAAACCCAGGATACTGTCCACCACAGTGAAAATACTGAACCAGTACACTATATGATATTACAGTGTTTGGTCGGTATGAAAGGATGTTGACAACTGTATGCAAACTATCCCATGGAAACCCTGCAGGCACAGTATAATCCCTGTTGGGTTCAGACACAAAGCAGTTGGGTAGTAAGAACACAACATGACTTCCAACACACAACTATAAATGTGAAATATTGTTGAAGTTCACACACAACCACAAATGTGGTGGACCTCACATTTCAACATATGGAAAGCTCACACTGGGCATGCTCGCACACTTTGATAAATGAGACATATGTCAGGCAACAAGCCATGAAAAGCCTGAACTGGGCATGCTCACACACTTAGGCCATGTCTCAGTTTAGCAGTTGGCCACACATATCTGGCATTTATATGTGTTAAGCCAGGAACCTCCCACAATACAGCAATCTGCCCAGTGCACACAGTTAAATGACAACATAGACATAAGTAAAATAGTGGATCCCTCTCATATTCAAACATCTTCCACAGATACACAAGTTGTTCATAGAAACAGGGAAAGCTATGGCAATAAAGACCTGCAAACAGTTTATCAGCAACAAATATTGTGCATCTGAAAATTAAACATATGGGTGTAGAGGTCAATACTAGGCTGTTTGCCCTAGGGAATACATAAGCTTAGCCAGAGTGTGTTTGGCGTCTGCCTCCCCAGTACAGTAGGCTACTGTGCCTCTGTAAAGTAGGTCACAGAAGGCACCGTTTAAGGCTAGTGTGCTGTGCCTCCATCAAGCAGGGACACAGTGGCGATCCCAGGGGTTGAATTTGCAATGTCACATCCATGTTGCTGGAGTTTGCTGGAAGAGGGTTGGCGAGGACTTATAACAGTAATTGGGCGTCAATTACAGACTGAGGGGAGCCTTATCTGCAGTGTCTTGACAATTTCACTGTCAACACTTTGAAGTGATGATTTTGAGGGATTGATGCTAAAGCTATTGCCTACCCTATCTCTATTCTAATCAACAGAACCATAAAAGAAAGTACTATACCCTCACTCTGGAAAATCTCCCACATCATCCCTCTCTTCAAAGGGGGCGATTCATTTGAGTACTCGAACTACTGCCCTATAGCACTGCTATCTCCTATTGCTAAAATAATGGAGAAATGCATCCACAAACAGCTTTTAAATCACCTCCTATCTAATAACCTTCTAGCTACTTGCCAACATGGCTTTCGTCCCTACCATAGCACCACAACAGCCTTATTATCCTTCATAGACTCCATTAATATAAACCGGAATAACAATCTTCTTTCATCTGCATTCTTTGTAGACCTGTCAAAAGCCTTTGACATGGTGAATCACCAACTCCTCCTACATTGTTTAAAATCTCTCTCTCAATAATCTTGCTTTAAGCTGGTTTACTTCCTATCTTCAGAATCGGAAACAAGCTGTTTTATGGAACAACAATCTTTCCAAATTCTCCCTACCACTTTAGGAGTACCTCAGGGCTCCATCTTAGGTCCTCTTTTATTTTCCATCTTTATTAACGACCTGTATCTAGCCACCCCACTAACTACTTGCATTCAGTACGCCGATGACACCACCATCATCTGCTCTGCCACAACCCAAGCTGACCTCCACTCACTTACTCAAAAACTTTTACCACCATAAAACAATGGTTCTCCAATCACTGCCTTCTCTTAAACCCTAAGAAAAGTAAACTTCTCCTCTTCTCACCCACACACCTGTCTCCCCCTATTAGTTTCACACTTACTTCTAACAATGGCACCCTTATCTCCTGACCAAACAACCAAACTTCTAGGAGTTACTATCGACAACCTACTAAAATTTGATTTTCATATCAACTCTATCATAAAAGCAACTAACAAAAAATTAGGTTCTCTCTACAGAATCAAATCTTTCTTAACTCCTGAAGCAAGAACTACCATAGCCAGAACATATCTTATCTCTACTCTACTATATGCATCCCCCATATATACTAATCTTTCTAAACATAACATCAATAGGCTTACAACACCCTATAACAACATTGCCAAATTTGCCACTGCCTCTCCATATAAAACACATCACTGCCTGAACCTCCTTAACCTAGGGTGGCTGGAGTTACCTCACCTAATTCAATACTATCAGCTTACAACTGCCCATAAAGCCCTTTACCACCCAGAATAGATACCAATGCTCTCCACCCTGATAAAACCCTATAACAACCTAAAAACCCTACGCTCTTCCAATAAAATACTGATTCAAACCTCTCTATCAAAGAATACAGCAGGTGACTATATTTTCCAACTCAGTTGGTAAAATTTGGAATCAACTTCCTACAGACCTCTTAGCCCAAATTTCTATCACACTATTTAAAACTCAACTGAAACATTTTCTAACCAGTCACTGGCTTTGCTCTTGCAATAACCCTAGCTGATCACGTACCTCCTACTTTCTCCTGCATCCTTTGCACTGTCTCCCAACTCTATTTCTCCATTTTATTTTTCATCTCTACCTAAGAAATTGACTCTCTCAACTTCAAACTAAATTTTTATAGTAACTCTATCTTTTGCTTTTAAACTACTTAATTATTTCTGTCTCACATTTTATATACCTGTACTGAAGAAATTTGATAATCTCTGTTTTCACCTTTTGAACTTACTGAAAAGATAGCCTAAATGCCTGTTTTAGTTGAGTCTTACATTCCCTATGTAATTATGAATGCCTGTTTTAGTTGAATCTCAAATTACCTATGTACTTTGACCTGTACTGTAGAAATTTGATAGTCTCTGTATTCACCTTTTTGAACTTACTGAAAGGAAAGCCTATATGCCTGTTTTACTTGTGTCTTAATTCCCTATGTAATTTTAAATCCCTGTTTTAGTTGTGTCTTAAATTACCTATGTACTTTGAATGTATTTTTGTTATTATGCATTAGATAGTGGAGCTTTTCTCCTCGGGCCTCCACTGGAAATGGACATGTATCCAGTTGGACTAGCCCGGTTAACAAATGTAAAATAAATAAAAATAAATAAATAAATAAGTGTCTTGCCAATACTGTTCAGAGACGTCCTCCCTCTGTGGGATATTGCTCTGTAATGTATTAGCTCCCTCCTTCTGTTGTACAGCTTATATATGGCTGGTGTACACCAGACAGGTCTCCTGTTGTGGAGGAGTCTTGGGTTTATTTGGGAAAGCATGATCAATGCAAACCTTCCGGATGCTCATAGAATGCAATTGTCAAGGATTATGCAGAGTGTCCTGTATAATCCTCCAGCATGGGTCCTTTGAAGTCTTCCACCCCAGTCTTCTCAAGTGCAAAGTCTGCTTTTGATAAATACTTTGTTTGCAGTGACTTCCTTGTTTGGGGGTGGGGATGGGATATGGATATCCAGGGAAAGTTGGTTATGGTCAGATATTAATAATGGTGGTCTACCTCTGGTGTGGAACATAGTGTCCCCATGTTGCAGATGGTCAGGTCCAATATGTATTCCCCCTTGTGGCTGTGGTGATTGGTCCTTCCATAGCACATGGATTCACAAATTGTAGTGGCTGTAGGGTGATGTTGTTGAGGCCTGAGTAGTTCCCCCACTCAATATACCTGTACCTGAAATTAACCACTGTAATGGTGTATGTGAACACCTTCATATCCTACACTGTTCCCAGGGAAGCAAAGTGTGGTTCCTGGATATGGGAGGGGTGGTCTGAACAGGTTGTGTTGTGTGTTACAGGTCCTGTGGTCACGAAGCATGGTATAAAACATAAGCTGGCAGTGCTGATGTGCATATGTGACACTGAAGTAGGCTTCTGTTAATGCATATATATGCCATCCCCCTTACTGACAGATAGTAATAGATGTACATACCTCTTTATAAATAATGATGTCAGCACCCTATAAATACTGCAGGAGAAGAAAAGCTACCCAGTAAATTGAATAGTGCGCTCTGCTAATGCTTCTCTTTTAAGTGTCATAATATAGTTAGGTAGGGGTTTGAATCTTGCAAATGTGCAGTGTGATGGAGGAGGAGGGGGGTAGTGTGTGTGCAATTCTGTTTGAAAGAAATGTCCCTTTTGGCAACTAGAAGAACACACTACATGATGTACATTCCTCTTTCTAAACACTGATGATGTCAGGGGGGGTTAGTGTGTGTGCAATTCTGTTTGAAAGAAATGTCCCTGGGGGGTTAGTGTGTGTGCAATTCTGTTTGAAAGAAATGTCCCTTTTGGCAACTAGAAGAACACACTACATGATGTACATTCCTCTTTCTAAACACTGATGATGTCAGGGGGGTTAGTGTGTGTGCAATTCTGTTTGAAAGAAATGTCCCTTTTGGCAACTAGAAGAACACACTACATGATGTACATTCCTCTTTCTAAACACTGATGATGTCAGGGGCAGTTAGTGTGTGTGCAATTCTGTTTGAAAGAAATGTCCCTTTTGGCAACTAGAAGAACACACTACATGATGTACATTCCTCTTTCTAAACACTGATGATGTCGGGGGGGGGGGTTAGTGTGTGTGCAATTCTGTTTGAAAGAAATGTCCCTGGGGGGAGTTAGTGTGTGTGCAATTCTGTTTGAAAGAAATGTCCCTTTTGGCAACTAGAAGAACACACTACATGATGTACATTCCTCTTTCTAAACACTGATGATGTCAGGGGGGGGTTAGTGTGTGTGCAATTCTGTTTGAAAGAAATGTCCCTGGGGGGGTTAGTGTGTGTGCAATTCTGTTTGAAAGAAATGTCCCTTTTGGCAACTAGAAGAACACACTACATGATGTACATTCCTCTTTCTAAACACTGATGATGTCAAGGGGGGTTTAGTGTGTGTGCAATTCTGTTTGAAAGAAATGTCCCTTTTGGCAACTAGAAGAACACACTACATGATGTACATTCCTCTTTCTAAACACTGATGATGTCATGGGGGTTAGTGTGTGTGCAATTCTGTTTGAAAGAAATGTCCCTTAGTGTGTGTGCAATTCTGTTTGAAAGAAATGTCCCTTTTGGCAACTAGAAGAACACACTACATGATGTACATTCCTCTTTCTAAACACTGATGATGTCAGGGGGGGGTTAGTGTGTGTGCAATTCTGTTTGAAAGAAATGTCCCTTTTGGCAACTAGAAGAACACACTACATGATGTACATTCCTCTTTCTAAACACTGATGATGTCAGGGGGGGTTAGTGTGTGTGCAATTCTGTTTGAAAGAAATGTCCCTGGGGGTTAGTGTGTGTGCAATTCTGTTTGAAAGAAATGTCCCTTTTGGCAACTAGAAGAACACACTACATGATGTACATTCCTCTTTCTAAACACTGATGATGTCAAGGGGGGGGTTAGTGTGTGTGCAATTCTGTTTGAAAGAAATGTCCCTTTTGGCAACTAGAAGAACACACTACATGATGTACATTCCTCTTTCTAAACACTGATGATGTCAGGGGGGGGGGTTAGTGTGTGTGCAATTCTGTTTGAAAGAAATGTCCCTTTTGGCAACTAGAAGAACACACTACATGATGTACATTCCTCTTTCTAAACACTGATGATGTCAAGGGGGGGAGGGTTAGTGTGTGTGCAATTCTGTTTGAAAGAAATGTCCCTTTTGGCAACTAGAAGAACACACTACATGATGTACATTCCTCTTTCTAAACACTGATGATGTCAGGGGGGGTTAGTGTGTGTGCAATTCTGTTTGAAAGAAATGTGGTGTGTTTGCAATTCTGTTTGAAAGAAATGTCCCTTTTGGCAACTAGAAGAACACACTACATGATGTACATTCCTCTTTCTAAACACTGATGATGTCAGAGGCGGTTAGTGTGTGTGCAATTCTGTGTGAAAGAAATGTCCCTTTTGGCAACTAGAAGAACACACTACATGATGTACATTCCTCTTTCTAAACACTGATGATGTCAGGGGGGTTAGTGTGTGTGCAATTCTGTTTGAAAGAAATGTCCCTGGGGGTTAGTGTGTGTGCAATTCTGTTTGAAAGAAATGTCCCTTTTGGCAACTAGAAGAACACACTACATGATGTACATTCCTCTTTCTAAACACTGATGATGTCAGGGGCGGTTAGTGTGTGTGCAATTCTGTGTGAAAGAAATGTCCTTTTTGGTAACTAGGGGAACACACTACATGATGTATATTCCTCTTTCTAAACACTGATGATGTCAGGGGTGGGGGGGGTTAGTGTGTGTGCAATTCTGTATGAAAGAAATGTCCTTTTTGGTAACTAGGAGAACACACTACATGATGTATATTCCTCTTTCTAAACACTGATGATGTCAGGGGGTTAGTGTGTGTGCAATTCTGTATGAAAGAAATGTCCATTTTGGCAACTAGAAGAACACACTACATGATGTACATTCCTCTTTCTAAACACTGATGATGTCAGGGGGGGTTAGTGTGTGTGCAATTCTGTTTGAAAGAAATGTCCCTGGGGGGGGTTAGTGTGTGTGCAATTCTGTTTGAAAGAAATGTCCCTTTTGGCAACTAGAAGAACACACTACATGATGTACATTCCTCTTTCTAAACACTGATGATGTCAAGGTGTGTGCAATTCTGTTTGAAAGAAATGTCCCTTTTGGCAACTAGAAGAACACACTACATGATGTACATTCCTCTTTCTAAACACTGATGATGTCAGGGGGGGGGTTAGTGTGTGTGCAATTCTGTTTGAAAGAAATGTCCCTTTTGGCAACTAGAAGAACACACTACATGATGTACATTCCTCTTTCTAAACACTGATGATGTCAGGGGGGTTAGTGTGTGTGCAATTCTGTTTGAAAGAAATGTCCCTGGGGGGTTAGTGTGTGTGCAATTCTGTTTGAAAGAAATGTCCCTTTTGGCAACTAGAAGAACACACTACATGATGTACATTCCTCTTTCTAAACACTGATGATGTCAGGGGGTAGTGTGTGTGCAATTCTGTTTGAAAGAAATGTCCCTTTTGGCAACTAGAAGAACACACTACATGATGTACATT
This sequence comes from Protopterus annectens, assembly GCF_019279795.1. Taxonomy (NCBI): domain Eukaryota; kingdom Metazoa; phylum Chordata; order Ceratodontiformes; family Protopteridae; genus Protopterus; species Protopterus annectens. The sequence goes on along the minus strand of NC_056730.1, from coordinate 1,060,038,079 downwards.
CCTCTTTCTAAACACTGATGATGTCAGGGGGGGTTAGTGTGTGTGCAATTCTGTTTGAAAGAAATGTCCCTTTTGGCAACTAGAAGAACACACTACATGATGTACATTCCTCTTTCTAAACACTGATGATGTCGGGGGGGGGGTTAGTGTGTGTGCAATTCTGTTTGAAAGAAATGTCCCTGGGGGGGTTAGTGTGTGTGCAATTCTGTTTGAAAGAAATGTCCCTTTTGGCAACTAGAAGAACACACTACATGATGTACATTCCTCTTTCTAAACACTGATGATGTCAGCTACGGGTAGTGTGTGTGCAATTCTGTTTGAAAGAAATGTCCCTTTTGGCAACTAGAAGAACACACTACATGATGTACATTCCTCTTTCTAAACACTGATGATGTCAGGGGCGGTTAGTGTGTGTGCAATTCTGTGTGAAAGAAATGTCCCTTTTGGCAACTAGAAGAACACACTACATGATGTACATTCCTCTTTCTAAACACTGATGATGTCAGGGGCGGTTAGTGTGTGTGCAATTCTGTGTGAAAGAAATGTCCCTTTTGGCAACTAGAAGAACACACTACATGATGTACATTCCTCTTTCTAAACACTGATGATGTCAGGGGCAGTTAGTGTGTGTGCAATTCTGTGTGAAAGAAATGTCCCTTTTGGCAACTAGAAGAACACACTACATGATGTACATTCCTCTTTCTAAACACTGATGATGTCAGTTAGTGTGTGTGCAATTCTGTGTGAAAGAAATGTCCCTTTTGGCAACTAGAAGAACACACTACATGATGTACATTCCTCTTTCTAAACACTGATGATGTCAGGGGCGGTTAGTGTGTGTGGGGGTTAGTGTGTGTGGAATTCTGTTTGAAAGAAATCTCACTTTTGGCAACTAGAAGAACACACTACATGATGTACATTCCTCTTTCTAAACACTGATGATGTCAGGGGCGGTTAGTGTGTGTGCAATTCTGTGTGAAAGAAATGTCCCTTTGGCAACTAGAAGAACACACTACATGATGTACATTCCTCTTTCTAAACACTGATGATGTCAGGGGCGGTTAGTGTGTGTGCAATTCTGTGTGAAAGAAATGTCCCTTTTGGCAACTAGAAGAACACACTACATGATGTACATTCCTCTTTCTAAACACTGATGATGTCAGTTCCTGTTAGTGTGTGTGCAATTCTGTGTGAAAGAAATGTCCCTTTTGGCAACTAGAAGAACACACTACATGATGTACATTCCTCTTTCTAAACACTGATGATGTCAGGGGCGGTTAGTGTGTGTGCAATTCTGTGTGAAAGAAATGTCCCTTTTGGCAACTAGAAGAACACACTACATGATGTACATTCCTCTTTCTAAACACTGATGATGTCAGCACCCTAGTGTGTGTGCAATTGCTGTGAAAGAAATGTCCCTTTGGCAACTAGAAGAACACACTACATGATGTACATTCCTCTTTCTAAACACTGATGATGTCAGGGGGGTGGTTAGTGTGTGTGCAATTCTGTTTGAAAGAAATGTCCCTTTTGGCAACTAGAAGAACACACTACATGATGTACATTCCTCTTTCTAAACACTGATGATGTCAGGGGGGGGGGGGTTAGTGTGTGTGTGCAATTCTGTTTGAAAGAAATGTCCCTTTTGGCAACTAGAAGAACACACTACATGATGTACATTCCTCTTTCTAAACACTGATGATGTCGGGGACCGTGTGTGCAATTCTGTTTGAAAGAAATGTCCCTTTGGCAACTAGAAGAACACACTACATGATGTACATTCCTCTTTCTAAACACTGATGATGTCAGGGGGGTTAGTGTGTGTGCAATTCTGTTTGAAAGAAATGTCCCTTTTGGCAACTAGAAGAACACACTACATGATGTACATTCCTCTTTCTAAACACTGATGATGTCAGGGGGGGTTAGTGTGTGTGCAATTCTGTTTGAAAGAAATGTCCCTTTTGGCAACTAGAAGAACACACTACATGATGTACATTCCTCTTTCTAAACACTGATGATGTCAGGGGGGGGTTAGTGTGTGTGCAATTCTGTTTGAAAGAAATGTCCCTTTTGGCAACTAGAAGAACACACTACATGATGTACATTCCTCTTTCTAAACACTGATGATGTCAGCACCATATAAGTATAGCACCTGTGAGAAATGTCCCTTGGCAACTAGAAGAACACACTACATGATGTACATTCCTCTTTCTAAACACTGATGATGTCAGGGGGGTTAGTGTGTGTGCAATTCTGTTTGAAAGAAATGTCCCTTTTGGCAACTAGAAGAACACACTACATGATGTACATTCCTCTTTCTAAACCCTGATGAAGTCACGGGGGGGTTAGTGTGTGTGCAATTCTGTTTGAAAGAAATGTCCCTTTTGGCAACTAGAAGAACACACTACATGATGTACATTCCTCTTTCTAAACCCTGATGATGTCAGCACCCTATAAGTATAGCACCTGTTTGAAAGAAATGTCCCTTTTGGCAACTAGAAGAACACACTACATGATGTACATTCCTCTTTCTAAACACTGATGATGTCAGGGGGGGTTAGTGTATGTGCAATTCTGCTTGAAAGAAATGTCCATTTTGGCAACTAGAAGAACACACTACATGATGTACATTCCTCTTTCTAAACACTGATGATGTCAGGGGAAGGGTTAGTGTGTGTGCAATTCTGTGTCAAAGAAATGTCCCTTTTGCAACTAGAAGAACACACTACATGATGTACATTCCTCTTTCTAAACACTGATGATGTCAGGGGTGGTTAGTGTGTGTGCAATTCTGTGTGAAAGAAATGTCCCTTTTGGCAACTAGAAGAACACACTACATGATGTACATTCCTCTTTCTAAACACTGATGATGTCAGGGGCGGTTAGTGTGTGTGCAATTCTGTGTGAAAGAAATGTCCCTTTTGGCAACTAGAAGAACACACTACATGATGTACATTCCTCTTTCTAAACACTGATGATGTCAGCACCCTATAAGTGTAGCAGGAGAAATGTCCCTTTGGCAACTAGAAGAACACACTACATGATGTACATTCCTCTTTCTAAACACTGGGGGGTTAGTGTGTGTGCAATTCTGTTTGAAAGAAATGTCCATTTTGGCAACTAGAAGAACACACTACATGATGTACATTCCTCTTTCTAAACCCTGATGAAGTCACGGGGGGTTAGTGTGTGTGCAATTCTGTTTAAAAGAAATGTCCCTTTTGGCAACTAGAAGAACATACTACATGATGTACATTCCTCTTTCTAAACACTGATGATGTCAGCACCCTAGTGTGTGTGCAATTCTGTTTAAAAGAAATGTCCCTTTTGGCAACTAGAAGAACATACTACATGATGTACATTCCTCTTTCTAAACACTGATGATGTCAGGGGTGGTTAGTGTGTGTGCAATTCTGTTTAAAAGAAATGTCCCTTTTGGCAACTAGAAGAACATACTACATGATGTACATTCCTCTTTCTAAACACTGATGATGTCAGCACCCTAGTGTGTGTGCAATTCTGTTTAAAAGAAATGTCCCTGGGGGGGGGTTAGTGTGTGTGCAATTCTGTTTGAAAGAAATGTCCCTTTTGGCAACTAGAAGAACACACTACATGATGTACATTCCTCTTTCTAAACACTGATGATGTCAGGTATAGCAGGAGGATAGTGTGTGTGCAATTCTGTTTGAAAGAAATGTCCCTTTTGGCAACTAGAAGAACACACTACATGATGTACATTCCTCTTTCTAAACACTGATGATGTCAGGGGGGTTAGTGTGTGTGCAATTCTGTGTGAAAGAAATGTCCCTTTTGGCAACTAGAAGAACACACTACATGATGTACATTCCTCTTTCTAAACACTGATGATGTCAGGCGCAGTTAGTGTGTGTGCAATTCTGTGTGAAAGAAATGTCCCTTTTGGCAACTAGAAGAACACACTACATGATGTACATTCCTCTTTCTAAACACTGATGATGTCAGGGGCGGTTAGTGTGTGTGCAATTCTGTGTGAAAGAAATGTCCCTTTTGGCAACTAGAAGAACACACTACATGATGTACATTCCTCTTTCTAAACACTGATGATGTCAGGTATAGTGTGTGTGCAATTCTGTGTGAAAGAAATGTCCCTTTTGGCAACTAGAAGAACACACTACATGATGTACATTCCTCTTTCTAAACACTGATGATGTCAGGGGCGGTTAGTGTGTGTGCAATTCTGTGTGAAAGAAATGTCCCTTTTGGCAACTAGAAGAACACACTACATGATGTACATTCCTCTTTCTAAACACTGATGATGGCAGGGTGTGTGCAATTCTGTTTGAAAGAAATGTCCCTGGGGGGGTTAGTGTGTGTGCAATTCTGTTTGAAAGAAATGTCCCTTTTGGCAACTAGAAGAACACACTACATGATGTACATTCCTCTTTCTAAACACTGATGATGTCAGCACCCTATAAGTATAGCAGTGAGAAAGAAATGTCCTGCTTGGCAACTAGAAGAACACACTACATGATGTACATTCCTCTTCCTAAACACTGATGATGTCAGGGGCAGTTAGTGTGTGTGCAATTCTGTTTGAAAGAAATGTCCCTTTTGGCAACTAGAAGAACACACTACATGATGTACATTCCTCTTTCTAAACACTGATGATGTCAGCACCCGAGGGGGTGGGTGGTTAGTGTGTGCAATTCTGGTTGAAAGAGATGTCCCATTTGGCAACTAGAAGAACACACTACATGATGTACATTCCTCTTTCTAAACACTGATGATGTCAGGGGGGGGGGGGTTAGTGTGTGTGCAATTCTGTTTGAAAGAAATGTCCCTTTTGGCAACTAGAAGAACACACTACATGATGTACATTCCTCTTTCTAAACACTGATGATGTCAGCACCCTATAAGTATAGCAGGAAAAGAAATGTCCCTTTTGGCAACTAGAAGAACACACTACATGATGTACATTCCTCTTTCTAAACACTGATGATGTCAGGGGGGGGGTTAGTGTGTGTGCAATTCTGTTTGAAAGAAATGTCCCTTTTGGCAACTAGAAGAACACACTACATGATGTACATTCCTCTTTCTAAACACTGATGATGTCAGCACCCTATAAGTATAGCAGGAGATGTGTGTGCAATTCTGTTTGAAAGAAATGTCCTTTTTGGAAACTAGAAGAACACACTACATGATGTACATTCCTCTTTCTAAACACTGATGATGTCAGGGGGGGGGTTAGTGTGTGTGCAATTCTGTTTGAAAGAAATGTCCCTTTTGGCAACTAGAAGAACACACTACATGATGTACATTCCTCTTTCTAAACACTGATGATGTCAGCACCCTATAAGTATAGCAATTCTGGAGAAGAAATGTCCCAGTAATGCAAATAGAAGAACACACTACATGATGTACATTCCTCTTTCTAAACACTGATGATGTCAGGGGGGTGTTAGTGTGTGTGCAATTCTGTTTGAAAGAAATGTCCCTTTTGGCAACTAGAAGAACACACTACATGATGTACATTCCTCTTTCTAAACACTGATGATGTCAGCACCCTATAAGTATAGCAGGAGAAAGTTAGTGTGTGTGCAATTCTGTTTGAAAGAAATGTCCTTTTGGCAACTAGAAGAACACACTACATGATGTACATTCCTCTTTCTAAACACTGATGATGTCAGGGGCGGTTAGTGTGTGTGCAATTCTGTGTGAAAGAAATGTCCCTTTTGGCAACTAGAAGAACACACTACATGATGTACATTCCTCTTTCTAAACACTGATGATGTCAGGGGCAGTTAGTGTGTGTGCAATTCTGTGTGAAAGAAATGTCCCTTTTGGCAACTAGAAGAACACACTACATGATGTACATTCCTCTTTCTAAACACTGATGATGTCAGCACCCTATAAGTACAGCAGGAGAAGACAAACCTCCCAGTAACGCAAATAGGTGTGTGTGCAATTCTGTTTGAAAGAAATGTCCTTTTGGCAACTAGAAGAACACACTACATGATGTACATTCCTCTTTCTAAACACTGATGATGTCAGGGGCAGTTAGTGTGTGTGCAATTCTGTGTGAAAGAAATGTCCCTTTTGGCAACTAGAAGAACACACTACATGATGTACATTCCTCTTTCTAAACACTGATGATGTCAGCACCCTATAAGTATAGCAGGAAAGAAACCTCCCAGGTTAGTGTGTGTGCAATTCTGTGTGAAAGAAATGTCCCTTTTGGCAACTAGAAGAACACACTACATGATGTACATTCCTCTTTCTAAACACTGATGATGTCAGGGGCGGTTAGTGTGTGTGCAATTCTGTGTGAAAGAAATGTCCCTTTTGGCAACTAGAAGAACACACTACATGATGTACATTCCTCTTTCTAAACACTGATGATGTCAGGGGCGGTTAGTGTGTGTGCAATTCTGTGTGAAAGAAATGTCCCTTTTGGCAACTAGAAGAACACACTACATGATGTACATTCCTCTTTCTAAACACTGATGATGTCAGGGGCGGTTAGTGTGTGTGCAATTCTGTGTGAAAGAAATGTCCCTTTTGGCAACTAGAAGAACACACTACATGATGTACATTCCTCTTTCTAAACACTGATGATGTCAGGGGGGTTAGTGTGTGTGCAATTCTGTGTGAAAGAAATGTCCCTTTTGGCAACTAGAAGAACACACTACATGATGTACATTCCTCTTTCTAAACACTGATGATGTCAGGGGCGGTTAGTGTGTGTGCAATTCTGTTTGAAAGAAATGTCCCTGGGGGGGTTAGTGTGTGTGCAATTCTGTTTGAAAGAAATGTCCCTTTTGGCAACTAGAAGAACACACTACATGATGTACATTCCTCTTTCTAAACACTGATGATGTCAGCACCCTATAAGTATAGCAGGAGAAAGAAATGTCCCTTTAATGCAAGTAGAAGAACACACTACATGATGTACATTCCTCTTTCTAAACACTGATGATGTCAGGGGGGGTTAGTGTGTGTGCAATTCTGTTTGAAAGAAATGTCCCTTTTGGCAACTAGAAGAACACACTACATGATGTACATTCCTCTTTCTAAACACTGATGATGTCAGAGGGGGGTTAGTGTGTGTGCAATTCTGTTTGAAAGAAATGTCCCTTTTGGCAACTAGAAGAACACACTACATGATGTACATTCCTCATTCTAAACACTGATGATGTCAGCACCCTATAAGTACAGCAGGAGAAGACAAACCTCCCAGGTTAGTGTGTGCAATTCTGTTTGAAAGAAATGTCCCTTTTGGCAACTAGAAGAACACACTACATGATGTACATTCCTCTTTCTAAACACTGATGATGTCAGGGTTAGTGTGTGTGCAATTCTGTGTGTGGGTGGTTGGTGTGTGTGCAATTCTGTTTGAAAGAAATGTCCCTTTTGGCAACTAGAAGAACACACTACATGATGTACATTCCTCTTTCTAAACACTGATGATGTCAGCACCCTATAAGTATAGCAGGAGAAAGAAACCTCCCAGTAATGAAATGTCCTTTGGCAACTAGAAGAACACACTACATGATGTACATTCCTCTTTCTAAACATAGTTGATGTAGGGGTTTGAATCCTGCAATCAGTGTGTGTTGGGGGTTAGTGTGTGTGCAATTCTGTTTGAAAGAAATGTCCCTTTTGGCAACTAGAAGAACACACTAGATGATGTACATTCCTCTTTCTAAACACTGATGATGTCAGCACCCTATAAGTAAAGCAGGAGAAAGAGAGCCTCCCACCAATGCAAATAACACACTACATGATGTACATTCCTCTTTAAATGTCATAACATGCTCAGTGTGTGTGGGGGTTAGTGTGTGTGCAATTCTGTTTGAAAGAAATGTCCCTTTTGGCAACTAGAAGAACACACTACATGATGTACATTCCTCTTTCTAAACACTGATGATGTCAGCACCCTATAAGTATAGCAGGAGAAAGCAATGTCCCTTTGGCAACTAGAAGAACACACTACATGATGTACATTCCTCTTAAATCTCATAACGTAGTTAGGTAGGGGTTTGAATCCTGCAAATGTGTGTGGAGGGGGGTTAGTGTGTGTGCAATTCTGTTTAAAAGAAATGTCCCTTTTGGCAACTAGGAGAACATACTACATGATGTACATTCCTCTTTCTAAACACTGATGATGTCAGCACCCTATAAGTAAAGCAGGAGAAAGAAATGTCCCTTTTGGCAAATAGAAGAACACACTACATGATGTACATTCCTCTTTCTAAACACTGATGATGTCAGGGTTGGGGGGGGTTAGTGTGTGTGCAATTCTCTATGAAAGAAATGTCCTTTTTGGTAACTAGAAGAACACACTACATGATGTACATTCCTCTTTCTAAACACTGATGATGTCAGCACCCTAGTGTGTGTGCAATTCTGTTTGAAAGAAATGTCCCTTTTGGCAACTAGAAGAACACACTACATGATGTACATTCCTCTTTCTAAACACTGATGATGTCAGGGGGTTGAATCCTGCAAATTCTCAGTGTGTGTTTGGGGGGGATTAGTGTGTGTGCAATTCTGCTTGAAAGAAATGTCCCTTTTGGCAACTAGAAGAACACACTACATGATGTACATCCCTCTTTCTAAACACTGATGATGTCAGCACCCTATAAGTATAGCAGGAGAAGAAAAATATCCCAGTAATGCAAATAGAAGAACACACTACATGATGTACATTCTCTTTCTAAATGTGTGTGTTTGGGGGGTTAGTGTGTGTGCAATTCTTTTTGAAAGAAATGTCCCTTTTGGCAACTAGAAGAACACACTACATGATGTACATTCCTCTTTCTAAACACTGATGATGTCAGCACCCTATAAGTATAGCAGGAGAAAGAAACCTCCCATAATGAAATAGCTCTGCTAATGGGGTTAGTGTGTGTGCAATTCTGCTTGAAAGAAATGTCCATTTTGGCAACTAGAAGAACACACTACATGATGTACATTCCTCTTCCTAAACAGTGATGATGTCAGCACCCTATAAGTGTGCAATTATGTTTGAAAGAAATGTCCCTTTTGGCAACTAGAAGAACAGACTACATGATGTACATTCCTCTTTCTAAACACTGATGATGTCATAGTTAGATAGAGGTTTGAATCCTGCAAATGCTCAGTGTGTGTGTTTGGGGGGGGGGGTTAGTGTGTGTGCAATTCTGTTTGAAAGAAATGTCCCTTTTGGCAACTAGAAGAACACACTACATGATGTACATTCCTCTTTCTAAACACTGATGATGTCAGCACCCTATACGTATAGCAGGAAAACCTCCAGTAATGCAATTCTGCTAATAATGCGTCTCTCTCAAGTGTCATAACATAGTTAGGTAGGGGTTTGAATCCTGTTAGTGTGTGTGCAATTCTGTTTGAAAGAAATGTCCCTTTTGGCAACTAGAAGAACACACTAGATGATGTACATTCCTCTTTCTAAACACTGATGATGTCAGCACCCTATAAGTAAAGCAGGAGAAAGGGAGCCTCCCACCAATGCAAATAACACACTACATGATGTACATTCCTCTTGTCATAACATAATTAGGTAGGGTTTTGAATCCTGCAAATGCTCAGTTTGGGAGGGGTTGGTGTGTGTGCAATTCTGTTTGAAAGAAATGTCCCTTTTGGCAACTAGAAGAACACACTAGATGATGTACATTCCTCTTTCTAAACACTGATGATGTCAGCACCCTATAAGTAAAGCAGGAGAAAGAAATGTCCCAGTAATGCAAATAGAAGAACACACTACATGATGTACATTCCTCTTTAAAGCTCACTGATGTGTCAGGGGGTTGGCGTGTGTGCAATTCTGTTTGAAAGAAATGTCCCTTTTGGCAACTAGAAGAACACACTACATGATGTACATTCCTCATTCTAAACACTGATGATGTCAGCACCCTATAAGTATAGCAGGAGAAGAAATGTCCTTTTGGCAACTAGAAGAACACACTACATGATGTACATTCCTCTTTCTAAACACTGATGATGTCAGGGGTTTGAATCCTGCAAATGCTCAGTGTGTGGGGGGTTGGTGTGTGTGCAATGCTGTTTGAAAGAAATGTCCCTTTTGGCAACTAGAAGAACACACTACATGATGTACATTTCTCTTTCTAAGGACTGATGATGTCAGCACCCTATAAGTATAGCAGGAGAGTATAAACCTCCCAGTAATGCAAATAGCACTCTGCTAACTCTTAAATGTCATAACATAGTTAGGTGTGTTTTGGGGGTTAGTGTGTGTGCAATTCTGTTTGAAAGAAATGTCCCTTTTGGCAACTAGAAGAACACACTACATGATGTACATTCCTCTTTCTAAACACTGATGATGTCAGCACCCTATAAGTGTGTGTGCAATTCTGTTTGAAAGAAATGTCCTTTTGGCAACTAGAAGAACACACTACATGATGTACATTCCTCTTTCTAAACACTCAGTGTGTGTCAGGGGTTAGTGTGTGTGCAATTCTGTTTGAAAGAAATGTCCCTTTTGGCAACTAGAAGAACACACTACATGATGTACATTCCTCTTTCTAAACACTGATGATGTCAGCACCCTATAAGTAAAGCAGGAGAAAGAAAGCCTCCCAGTAATGCAAATAACACACTGCATGATGTACATTCCTCTTTCTAAACATAGTTAGAGGGGTTTGATGCAAATGCTCAGTGTGTTTGTGGGGGGTTAGTGTGTGTGCAATTCTGTTTGAAAGAAATGTCCCTTTTGGCAACTAGAAGAACACACTACATGATGTACATTCCTCTTTCTAAACACTGATGATGTCAGCACCCTATAAGTATAGCAGGAAAAGGGAAACCTCCCAGTAAGTGTGTGTGAAATTCTGTTTGAAAGAAATGTCCCTTTTGGCAACTAGAAGAACACACTACATGATGTACATTCCTCTTTCTAAACACTGATGATGTCAGGGGGGTTAGTGTGTGTGCAATTCTGTTTGAAAGAAATGTCCCTTTTGGCAACTAGAAGAACACACTACATGATGTACATTCCTCTTTCTAAAGACTGATGATGTCAACACCCTATAAGTATAGCAGGAGAGGTTAGTGTGTGTGCAATTCTGTTTGAAAGAAATGTCCCTTTTGGCAACTAGAAGAACACACTACATGATGTACATTCCTCTTTCTAAACACTGATGATGTCAGCCCTATAAGAAATGCTCAGTGTGGGTGTGTTTGGGGGGGTTAGTGTGTGTGCAATTCTGTTTGAAAGACATTACCCTTTTGGCAACTAGAAGAACACACTACATGATGTACATTCCTCTTTCTAAAGACTGATGATGTCAACACCCTATAAGTATAGCAGGAGAAAGGAAACCTCCCAATAATGTGAATAGAAGAACACACTACATGATGTACATTCCTCTTTCTAAATGTCATAACATAGATAGATAGGGGTTTGAATCCTGCAAATGGTCAGTGTGTGTGTGGGGGGTTAGTGTGTGTGCAATTCTGTTTGAAAGAAATGTCCCTTTTGGCAACTAGAAGAACACACTACATGATGTACATTCCTCTTTCTAAACACTGATGATGTCAGCACCCTATAAGTATAGCAGGAGAAGAAACCTCCCTGTGTGTGTGTGTTTGGGGGGTGGTGTGTGTGCAATTCTGTTTGAAAGAAATGTCCCTTTTGGCAACTAGAAGAACACACTACATGATGTACATTCCTCTTTCTAAACACTGATGATGTCAGCACCCTAGTGTGTGTGCAATTCTGTTTAAAAGAAATGTCCTTTTGGCAACTAGTAGAACACAATACATGATTTACATTCCTCTTTCTAAACACTGATGATGTCAGGGGGGTTTGAATCCTGCAAATGCTCAGTGTGTGTTTGGGGGAAGTTAGTGTGTGTGCAATTCTGTTTGAAAGAAATGTCCCTTTTGGCAACTAGAAGAACACCCTACATGATGTACATTCCTCTTTCTAAACACTGATGATGTCAGCACCCTATAAGTATAGCAACTAGAAGAACACACTACATGATGTACATTCCTCTTTCTAAACACTGATGATAGGGTTTGAATCCTGTAAATGCTCAGTGTGTGGGGGGGGTTAGTGTGTGTGCAATTCTGTTTGAAAGAAATGTCCCTTTTGGCAACTAGAAGAGCACACTAAATGATGTTCATTCCTCTTTCTAAACACTGATGATCTCAGCACCCTATAAGTATAGCAGGAGAACCTCCCAGTGTGTGCAATTCTGTTTGAAAGAAATGTCCTTTGGCAACTAGAAGAACACACTACATGATGTACATTCCTCTTTCTAAACACTGATGATGTCAGGTAGGGTTTGAATCCTGCAAATACTCACTGTGTGTTTTGGGGGGGGGGATTAGTGTGTGTGCAATTCTGTTTGAAAGAAATGTCCCTTTTGGCAACTAGAAGAACACACTACATGATGTACATTCCTCTTTCTAAACACTGATGATGTCAGCACCCTATAAGTATAGCAGGAAAGAAATGTCCCTTTTGGCAACTAGAAGAACACACTACATGATGTACATTCCTCTTTCTAAACACTGATGATGTCGGGGGGGGGGGGTTAGTGTGTGTGCAATTCTGTTTGAAAGAAATGTCCCTTTTGGCAACTAGAAGAACACACTACATGATGTACATTCCTCTTTCTAAACACTGATGATGTCAGCACCCTATAAGTATAGCAGGAGAAAAACCTCCCAGTAATGCAAATGCTCAGTGTGTGTGGGGGGTTAGTGTGTGTGCAATTCTGTTTGAAAGAAATGTCCCTTTTGGCAACTAGAAGAACACACTACATGATGTACATTCCTCTTTCTAAACACTGATGATGTCAGCACCCTATGTGTGTAGCAATTCTGTTTGAAAGAAATGTCCCTTTTGGCAACTAGAAGAACACACTACTTGATGTACATTCCTCTTTCTAAACACTGATGATGTCAGGTAGGGTTTGCAAATGCTCAGTGTGTGTGTTTGAGTGGGGTTAGTGTGTGTGCAATTTTGTTTGAAAGAAATGTCCCTTTTGGTAACTAGAAGAACACACTACATGATGTACATTCCTCTTTCTAAAGACTGATGATGTCAGCACCCTATAAGTATAGTGTGTGCAATTCTGCTTGAAAGAAATGTCATAACATAATTAGGTAGGGTTTTGAATCCTGCAAATGCTCAGTTTGGGGGGGGGTTAGTGTGTGTGCAATTCTGTTTGAAAGAAATGTCCCTTTTGGCAACTAGAAGAACACACTACATGATGTACATTCCTCTTTCTAAACACTGATGATGTCAGCACCCTATAAGTATAGCAGGAAAGAGTGTGTGCAATTCTGTTTGAAAGAAATGTCCCTTTTGGCAACTAGAAGAACACACTACATTATGTACATTCCTCTTTCTAAACACTGATGATGTCAGTGGGGGGTGGGGTTAGTGTGTGTGCAATTCTGTTTGAAAGAAATGTCCCTTTGGCAACTAGAAGAACACACTACGTGATGTACATTCCTCTTTCTAAACACTGATGATGTCAGGGCCGGTTAGTGTGTGTGAAATTCTGTTTGAAAGAAATGTCCCTTTTGGCAACTAGAAGAACACACTACATGATGTACATTCCTCTTTCTAAACACTGATGATGTTGTGTGTGGGGGTTAGTGTGTGTGCAATTCTGTTTGAAAGAAATGTCCCTTTTGGCAACTAGAAGAACACACTACATGATGTACATTCCTCTTTCTAAACACTGATGATGTCAGCACCCTATAAGTATAGCAGGAAAGAAATGTCCCTTTTGGCAAATAGAAGAACACACTACATGATGTACATTCCTCTTTCTAAACACTGATGATGTCAAGGGGGGGTTTAGTGTGTGTGCAATTCTGTTTGAAAGAAATGTCCCTTTTGGCAACTAGAAGAACACACTACATGATGTACATTCCTCTTTCTAAACACTGATGATGTCAGCAGTGTGTGTGGGGGTTTAGTGTGTGTGCAATTCTGTTTGAAAGAAATGTCCCTTTTGGCAACTAGAAGAACACACTACATGATGTACATTCCTCTTTCTAAACACTGATGATGTCAGCACCCTATAAGTATGGCAGGAGAAAGAAATGTCCTTTTGGCAACTAGAAGAACACACTACTTGATGTACATTCCTCTTTCTAAACACTGCTGATGTCAGGGGTGGGGGGTTAGTGTATGTGCAATTCTGTTTGAAAGAAATGTCCCTTTTGGCAACTAGAAGAACACACTACATGATGTACATTCCTCTTTCTAAACACTGATGATGTCGGGGGGGGGTTAGTGTGTGTGCAATTCTGTTTGAAAGAAATGTCCCTTTTGGCAACTAGAAGAACACACTACATGATGTACATTCCTCATTCTAAACACTGATGATGTCAGCACCCTATAAGTAAAGCAGGAGAAGAACACACTCCAGTAATGTACATTCCTCTTTCTAAATGTCATAACATAGTTAAGTAGGGGTTTGAATCCTGCAAATGCTCAGTGTGTGCGTGCTTGGTGGGGGTTGGTGTGTGTGTGCAATTCTGTTTGAAAGAAATGTCCCTTTTGGCAACTAGAAGAACACACTACATGATGTACATTCCTCTTTCTAAACACTGATGATGTCAGCACCCTATAAGTAAAGCAGGAGAAATGCAATCTCTTAAATGTCATAATATAGTTTGGTAGGGGTTTGAATCCTGCAAATGCTCAGTGTTTGTGTGTTTAGAGAGGGGTTAGTGTGTGTGCAATTCTGTTTGAAAGAAATGTCCCTTTTGGCAACTAGAAGAACACACTAGATGATGTACATTCCTCTTTCTAAACACTGATGATGTCAGCACCCTATAAGTATAGCAGGAAAGAAATGTCCCTTTTGGCAACTAGAAGAACACACTACATGATGTACATTCCTCTTTCTAAACACTGATGATGTCAGGGGCGGTTAGTGTGTGTGCAATTCTGTTTGAAAGAAATGTCCCTTTTGGCAACTAGAAGAACACACTACATGATGTACATTCCTCTTTCTAAACACTGATGATGTCAGCACCCTATAAGTATAGCAGGAGAAATAAACCTCTGCTAATGCGTCTCTCTTAAATGTCATAACATAGTTAGATAGGGGTTTGAATCCTGCAAATGCTCAGTGTGTGGGGGGGTTGGTGTGTGTGCAATTCTGTTTGAAAGAAATGTCCCTTTTGGCAACTAGAAGAACACACTACATGATGTACATTCCTCATTCTAAACACTGATGATGTCAGCACCCTATAAGTATAGCAGGAGAAAGCAAACCTTCCAGTAATGCAAATAGCACGCTCCGCTAATGCGTCTCTCTTAAATGTCATAACATAGTTAGATAGGGGTTTGAATCCTGCAAATGCTCAGTGTGTGTTTGGGGGGGTTGGTGTGTGTGCAATTCTGTTTGAAAGAAATGTCCCTTTTGGCAACTAGAAGAACACACTACATGATGTACATTCCTCTTTCTAAACACTGATGATGTCAGCACCCTATAAGTATAGCAGGGGAAGGCAAATGTCCTTTTGGCAACTAGAAGAACACACTACATGATGTACATTCCTCTTTCTAAACACTGATGATAGTTAGGTAGGGTTTGAATCCTGCAAATGCTCAGTGTGTGTGTGAGGGGGTTAGTGTGTGTACAATTCTGTTTGAAAAAAATGTCCGTTTTGGCAACTAGAAGAACACACTACATGATGTACATACCTCATTCTAAACACTGATGATGTCCGCACCCTATAAGTTTAGCTGGAGAAGAAATGTCCCTTTGGCAACTAGAAGAACACACTACATGATGTACATTCTCTTTCTAAACACTGATGATGTAGGGGTTTGAATCCTGCAAATGCTCAGTGTGTTTGGGGGGGTTGGTGTGTGTGCAATTCTGTTTGAAAGAAATGTCCCTTTTGGCAACTAGAAGAACACACTACATGATGTACATTCCTCATTCTAAACACTGATGATGTCAGCACCCTATAAGTATAGCAGGAGAAGGAATGTCCCTTTGGCAACTAGAAGAACACACTACATGATGTACATTCCTCTTAAATGTCATAACAGAGGTAGGGGTTTGAATCCTGCAAATGCTCAGTGTGTGTGTGTTTGGGGGGGTTGGTGTGTGTGCAATTCTGTTTGAAAGAAATGTCCCTTTTGGCAACTAGAAGAACACACTACATGATGTACATTCCTCATTCTAAACACTGATGATGTCAGCACCCTATAAGTATAGCAGGAGAAAGAAATGTCCTTTTGGCAAATAGAAGAACACACTACATGATGTACATTCCTCTTTCTAAATGTCATAACATAGTTAGGTAGGGGTTTGAATCCTGCAAATGCTCAGTGTGTGTGTGGGGGGTTGGTGTGTGTGCAATTCTGTTTGAAAGAAATGTCCCTTTTGGCAACTAGAAGAACACACTACATGATGTACATTCCTCTTTCTAAACACTGATGATGTCAGCACCCTATAAGTATAGCAGGAGAAGAAATACTTCCTAGTAATGTATGTGCAATTCTGCTTGAAAGAAATGTCCATTTTGGCAACTAGAAGAACACACTACATGATGTACATTCCTCTTTCTAAACACTGATGATGTTGGGGGGGGTTAGTGTGTGTGCAATTCTGTTTGAAAGAAATGTCCCTTTTGGCAACTAGAAGAACACACTACATGATGTACATTCCTCTTTCTAAACACTGATGATGTCAGCACCCTATAAGTATAGCAGGAGAAGAAACCTCCCAGTGTGTGTGCATTTCTGTTTGAAAGAAATGTCCCTTTTGGCAACTAGAAGAACACACTACATGATGTACATTTCTCATTCTAAACACTGATGATGTCAGGGGGGGTTGGTGTGTGTGCAATTCTGTTTGAAAGAAATGTCCCTTTTGGCAACTAGAAGAACACACTACATGATGTACATTCCTCATTCTAAACACTGATGATGTCAGCACCCTATAAGTATAGCAGGAGCAAACCTCCCAGTAATGCAAATTCTTAAATGTCATAACATAGTTAGGTAGGGGTTTGAATCCTGCAAATGCTCAGTGTGTGTGTGCAATTCTGTTTGAAAGAAATGTCCCTTTTGGCAACTAGAAGAACACACTACATGATGTACATTCCTCATTCTAAACACTGATGATGTCAGCAGCCTATAAGTATAGCAGGAGAAGAAACCCCTCCCAATAATGCAAATAGAAGAACACACTACATGATGTACATTTCTCATTCTAAACACTGATGATGTCAGGGGGGGGTTGGTGTGTGTGCAATTCTGTTTGAAAGAAATGTCCCTTTTGGCAACTAGAAGAACACACTACATGATGTACATTCCTCATTCTAAACACTGATGATGTCAGCACCCTATAAGTACAGCAGGAGAAGACCAACCTCCCAGTATGTGTGCAATTCTGTTTGAAAGAAATGTCCCTTTTGGCAACTAGAAGAACACACTACATGATGTACATTCCTCTTTCTAAACACTGATGATGTCAGGGGGGGTTAGTGTGTGTGCAATTCTGTTTGAAAGAAATGTCCCTTTTGGCAACTAGAAGAACACACTACATGATGTACATTCCTCTTTCTAAACACTGATGATGTCAGCACCCTCTTAAATGTCATAACATAGTTAGTGTGTGTGCAATTCTGTTTGAAAGAAATGTCCCTGTGGGGGGTTAGTGTGTGTGCAATTCTGTTTGAAAGAAATGTCCCTTTTGGCAACTAGAAGAACACACTACATGATGTACATTCCTCTTTCTAAACACTGATGATGTCAGCACCCTATAAGTATAGCAGGAGAAGGAAACCTCCCAGTAATGCAAATAGCACGCTCTGCTAATGCGTCTCTCTTAAATGTCATAACATAGTTAGGTAGGGGTTTGAATCCTGCAAATGCTCAGTGTGTGTGGGGGGGGTTGGTGTGTGTGCAATTCTGTTTGAAAGAAATGTCCCTTTTGGCAACTAGAAGAACACACTACATGATGTACATTCCTCATTCTAAACACTGATGATGTCAGCACCCTATAAGTATAGCAGGAGAAAGCAATGTCCCTTTTGGCAACTAGAAGAACACACTACATGATGTACATTCCTCTTTCTAAACACTGATGATAGTTAGGTAGAGGTTTGAATCCTGCAAATGCTCAATGTGTGTGTTTGGGTGGGTTGGTGTGTGGGCAATTCTGTTTGAAAGTAATGTCCCTTTTGGCAACTAGAAGAACAAACTACATGATGTACATTCCTCATTCTAAACACTGATGATGTCAGCACCCTATAAGTATAGCAGGAGAAGGAATCCTCCCAGTAATGCAAATAGCTTAAATGTCTAAATGTGCAATTAGGTAGGGGTTTGAATCCTGCAAATGCTCAGCGTGTGTTTGGAGGAAGTTAGTGTGTGTGCAATTCTGTTTGAAAGAAATGTCCCTTTTGGCAACTAGAAGAACACACTACATGATGTACATTCTTCTTTCTAAACACTGATGATGTCAACACCCTATAAGTGTGTGCAGTTTGAAAGAAATGTCCCTTTAATGGCAAATAGAAGAACACACTACATGATGTACATTCCTCTTTCTAAACACTGATGATGTCAGGTAGGGTTTGAATCCTGCAAATGCTCAGTGTGTGTGGGGGTTAGTGTGTGTGCAATTCTGTTTGAAAGAAATGTCCCTTTTGGCAACTAGAAGAACACACTAGATGATGTACATTCCTCTTTCTAAACACTGATGATGTCAGCACCCTATAAGTATAGCAGGAGAAGAAATGTTAGTGTGTGTGCAATTCTGTTTGAAAGAAATGTCCCTTTTGGCAACTAGAAGAACACACTAGATGATGTACATTCCTCTTTATAAACCCTGATGAAGTCACGGGGGGTTAGTGTGTGTTTGAATCCTGTGTGTGTGGGGGGTAGTGTGTGTGCAATTCTGTTTGAAAGAAATGTCCCTTTTGGCAACTAGAAGAACACACTACATGATGTACATTCCTCTTTCTAAACACTGATGATGTCAGCACCCTATAAGTATAGCAGGAGAAGAAACCTCCCAGTAAGTGTGTGTGCAATTCTGTTTGAAAGAAATGTCCCTTTTGGCAACTAGAAGAACACACTACATGATGTACATTCCTCTTTCTAAACACTGATGATGTCAGGGGGTAGTGTGTGTGAATTCTGTTTGTGTGTGGGGGTTTAGTGTGTGTGCAATTCTTTTTGAAAGAAATGTCCCTTTTGGCAACTAGAAGAACACACTACATGATGTACATTCCTCTTTCTAAACACTGATGATGTCAGCATCCTATAAGTAAAGCAGGAGTGTGCAATGCTGTTTGAAAGAAATGCCCTAGTTAGTGTACATGTGTGCAATTCTGTTTGAAAGCAAATGCTCAGTGGGGGTTAGTGTGTGTGCAATTCTGTTTGAAAGAAATGTCCCTTTTGGCAACTAGAAGAACACACTACATGATGTACATTCCTCTTTCTAAACACTGATGATGTCAGCACCCTATAAGTAATGGGGGGTAGTGTGTGCAATTCTGTTTGAAATAAATGTCCCTTTTGGCAACTAGAAGAACACACTACATGATGTACATTCCTCTTTCTAAACACTGATGATGTCAGTTAGGTAGTGTTGAAATCCTGCAAATGCTCAGTGTGTTGTTTGGGGGTTAGTGTGTGTGCAATTCTGTGTGAAAGAAATGTCCCTTTTGGCAACTAGAAGAACACACTACATGATGTACATTCCTCTTTCTAAACACTGATGATGTCTGCACCCTAGTGTGTATGCAGGAGAAAGAAATGTCCCTTTTGGCAACTAGAAGAACACACTACATGATGTACATTCCTCTTTCTAAACACTGATGATGTCAGGGGCGGTTAGTGTGTGTGCAATTCTCTATGAAAGAAATGTCCCTTGGGGGGTTAGTGTGTGTGCAATTCTGTTTGAAAGAAATGTCCCTTTTGGCAACTAGAAGAACACACTACATGATGTACATTCCTCTTTCTAAACACTGATGATGTCAGCACCCTATAAGTATAGCAGGAGAAGAAAAACCTCCCAGTAATGCAAATAGCTCTGCTAATTAAATGTCATAACATAGTTAGGTAGGGGTTGAATCCTGTAAATGCACAGTGTGATTGGGGGGGTTAGTGTGTGTGCAATTCTGTTTGAAAGAAATGTCCCTTTTGGCAACTAGAAGAACACACTACATGATGTACATTCCTCTTTCTAAACACTGATGATGTCAGCACCCTATAAGTATAGCAGAAAGAAATGGGGGGTTAGTGTGTGTGCAATTCTGTTTGAAAGAAATGTCCCTTTTGGCAACTAGAAGAACACACTACATGATGTACATTCCTCTTTCTAAACACTGATGATGTCATGGGGGGGTTAATGTGTGTGCAATTCTGTTTGAAAGAAATGCCCTGGGGGTTAGTGTGTGTGCAATTCTGTTTGAAAGAAATGTCCCTTTTGGCAACTAGAAGAACACACTACATGATGTACATTCCTCTTTCTAAACACTGATGATGTCAGCACCCTATAAGTAAAGCAGGAGAAAGAAATGTCCCTGGGGGGAGTTAGTGTGTGTGCAATTCTGTTTGAAAGAAATGTCCCTTTTGGCAACTAGAAGAACACACTACATGATGTACATTCCTCTTTCTAAACACTGATGATGTCAGGGGGGGTTTAGTGTGTGTGCAATTCTGTTTGAAAGAAATGTCCCTGGGGGGGGGTTAGTGTGTGTGCAATTCTGTTTGAAAGAAATGTCCCTTTTGGCAACTAGAAGAACACACTACATGATGTACATTCCTCTTTCTAAACACTGATGATGTCAGCACCATATAAGTATAGCAGGAGAAAGGAAATGTCCCAGTAATGGCAACTAGAAGAACACACTACATGATGTACATTCCTCTTAAATGTCAAAAAATAGTTAAGTAGGGGTATGAAACCTGCAAATGCTCAGTGTGTGTTTTTAGGGGGGGGTTAGTGTGTGTGCAATTCTGTTTGAAAGAAATGTCCCTTTTGGCAACTAGAAGAACACACTACATGATGTACATTCCTCTTTCTAAACACTGATGATGTCAGCACCCTATAAGTATAGCAATTCTGTTTGAAAGAAATGTCCCTTTTGGCAACTAGAAGAACACACTACATGATGTACATTCCTCTTTCTAAACACTGATGATGTCAGGGGTTTGAATCCTGCAAATGCTCAGTTTGGGAAGAGTTGGTGTGTGTGCAATTCTGTTTGAAAGAAATGTCCCTTTTGGCAACTAGAAGAACACACTACATGATGTACATTCCTCTTTCTAAACACTGATGATGTCAGCACCATATAAGTATAGCAGGAGAAAGGAAACCTCCCAGTAATGTGAATAGTGTGCTCTGCTAATGCATTTTTCTTAAGTGTCATAACATAGTTAGGTAGGGGTTTGAATCCTACAAATGCCATGTGTGTTTTTGTCACACAGTTTGTCCATGTGTGTTGGGTGTTGCTCTTAATATTGTATGACATATATTATATCAGTAATTTCAATGCACATATGAGGTATGTGTGTGCCACATAGACATATGTACCTGTGACCTTAAATAGTTCCCATGTGTGAAGCCTGCCTCATGTGAATACATGGAATTTGCATTACACAACTTTTTGACTGTGGTTTTCTGTGCAGGGGCTGCGGTTGGTATGTGAATATACAGTGAGAGTAGTCTATGGTGTCATCTTACCAGTGAGGGATACACTTCTGGTCTGGAGCATATAGTCCACATGTTTGTGATGATCAGGTGCAGCATGTTTTGCCCTCTTGTGGGAGTGGTAACAAGTTGTTCCATAGCATTTGAGTGTATGGATTCTAGGAACCTGATGCCTAGGGTGTTGGAGCTACAGTAATGCTCCCAATCTATGTGTGGGTAAATGAAGCTGCCCAATATATTGTTGTTTGGAGACACTTGCATATATTCATGTGTTCTTACATAGGCCAAGTGGGTTACCTGGGTTTAGGATGGTGATCTGTAGCAGGCTATGAACTGGAAGTCAGTTTAACCCACTGTTAGTTGCACGTGGATAGTCTGTGATGCGTCTCATTGTGGCAACAACCTGGGGGTGTGGGTATAGGTTCATAGGTTCATAGGTTCATACTAAGCTATCTGCCCTAGGGCATTTATAAGCCAAGCCAGAGTGTGTTTGGCTTTCGCCACCCATTTTTAATTAATGTTGCTATGCCCTTTTTCGAGGTTAGTATACTGTGCCTCTGTCTAACAGTGACACAGAAGTGATACCCGGGGTAAACCTACGATCCCCCATCCACTCATCAAGATTCCTCTTGAAGAGAGTCAATGAGGGACTCTGCCTAACCTGGACTGGGATTTTATTCCAGAGTGAAGGGAGCCTCTGGGTTATGAAACTGTCCCTCCAGCATGTCCTATTTATGTCAGTGCTGAGGTTCAAGTCTCTTGAGCATGTAGCTCGATGGGATTTGGATTTTCTGAGGTGCAGCATGTCCATTAATTCTGGGCTGGACATGGCATTATATGTCAGGCACAGATCACCTCTGAGCAGGTGGTATGCCACTGAGTATGGAGTTTTGTTAACCGGGCAGCATATGGCATCTGTTTGAGCCCTGTGATCCTCTTAGTGAGGTACTTTTGGGGTCTTTCCAGTTGCTGCAGGTGTCTGGTAAGGTACATCCCAAAAGGGGCATTGTACTCAATTATGGGCCTGATGAGGGATGAGTAAAGAGGCACGATGACCTCCCCTGATCTAGATGTGAATCCCTTCATGATTAGGTGGGCTATATAAAATGTTTTTAGAAACCACTTTGGCCACGTGGTTGTCAAATGAGAGATTGCTATCAACTTGGGTCCCCATGTCCCTAATTACTTCTTCCGTACATAATGGATTACCAACTATGTGGTAATTTGTGGGCACTTTGTTTTTGCCAAAGGGGATGACTATACATTTTTTGGTGTTTAGCTTGAGGCCATGGCTCTGGCACCAGTTGTCAGTTTCTATGAGGCCCTTTTGGAGGATGCTCGTGTCGGCTGGAGAGTCGATTATAGCGCCCAGTTTGCAGTCATCTGTGAACTTGGTCAGCCACAATCCTTCTGTGTTGGCCTGTACTTCCAAGAAATATATACCGAACAGGAGAGGTCCCAGGACTGAGCCTTGTGGGACGCCACTTGTAACTGGTTTGGAGTCTGACATGGCTCCAGCAATTCTAACCATGTGGGTTCTGTCCTTGAGCCAGTTTGCAACCCATCTAGTGACATAGGGGTTTATATTTAAGCTGGTGAGCTTATCTATAATGCCCGAGTGGGGTATTGTATCGAAGGCTTTTGCGAGGTCCAGGTAGGCTGTGTGGACCACCTTCCCCTCATCAATGGCCTTGGTGTCTATTTCAAAGAAATCGACCAGGTTTAAGAGGCAGGATCTGCCCTTAACAAAGCCGAACTGGGTAGGATCCAGTGTCTGTAGGTCCCCAATATCTTTATTTATGAGGTCCATGATGATCCTTTCCATAGCTTTGCAGACCAAGCTAGTCATGCTTATGGGGCGATAGTTTCCATGATCCGTTGAGGCACCACCTTTGTGTAGAGGGACCACTGTTGCTGTACTCCACTCTTTGGGTACATATCCTGTGGTAAAGCTGAGATTGAACAGTAGTTTTATGTTTGGGTTTAGCTCATCTTGGAGTTCATGTAGGATGCAGCCCGGGACATCGTCTGGTCCCATTGATGCTGTGTTTTTTGCTTTGGAGAGGGCGGCTCTTACCTGAGCATCTGAGATGTCAGGGGGGGGCAGCACTCTGCTGGGATAGATATTTGCCCTTCTGGTGGGGAGGGGGGGAGTTTGCACTGAACTTGTCAGCTAGGATGTTGGCAATGTCTGTGGGTTTGGTGTATTTTTTGTCATTTTGGACTAATTCTGAGCATACCTGGGAATTCCCACCCAGGTTCCTAACATAACTAAAGAAAGCCTTGTGATTATCCTTAGTGTCCTGTGCAATTTTTCTCTCAAAGCTGGCCTTAGACGATTTTATGAGTGCCCGTAGTATTTTGCTAACACTGATCAGAGATGTCTTCCCTTTTTGGGATTTTGCTCTATCATGTAGTAGCTTCCTCCTTCTATTGTATAGTTTGTTTATGGCTGTGGTCCACCAGACAGGACGTCTGCCTTTGGAGTATTGGGTCTTGGTTTTATTTGGGATTGCATGATCCATGCATTCCTGAAGGTGTTCATAGAATGCATTTAGAAAGGATTCTGCAGTCTGGGCCGTATTTTCCACAGGCCCGGGGGCTTTGAAGGATTCCACCTCGGTTTTGAGGAGTGTGAAATTTGCTTTAGAGAAGTTTTACACTGTGGTTTTTCTGGGCAGGGGGTGGGGTCGGGATGTGAATATCCAGTGGGATTAGTTTATGGTCTGATCCTACCAGTGAGGGATACACTTCTGGTCTGGAGCATAGAGTCCCCATGTTGGTGATGATCAGGTCCAGTATGTTTTCCCCTCTTGTGGGAGTGGTAACAAGTTGTTCCATAGCATTTGAGTTTATAAATTCTAGGAACCTTTGAGCTAGGGTGTTGGAGCTAGAGTAATGCTCCCAGTCTATGTTTGGGTAGTTGAAGTCACCCAATATAATGGTGTTTGGAGAGACCTTCATATTTTCCAGTGTTCTCAGGAAGGCCAAGTGGGGTTCCTGGGTTTGGGAGGGTGGTCTGTAGCAGGCTATAAACTGGAAGGCAGTTTTACCCACTGTTAGTTGCACATGGATAGTCTCTGATGCTTCGTGCTGTGCCACCAACCTGGAGGTGTGGGTATCTTGGACGAATATTGATACTCCCCTCCTGTTCTGGTTTGGTGCAAGTTTTGGGGCTGACAAGCATGGTATGAGGTATACCCTGGCAGTGCTGGGGTGCTCTCGGGAGCCTTGAACCAGGATTCTGTTACTGCACAGATATCTATGTTCTCCATGCTAAGGACAGTTTCCAGTGCATGCATCTTGAGGTTTACACTGCTAGCGTTGAGTAGCATTACTATTAGTTTCTTATCCCTTGTGATACCTATGGAGGTGGGTTTGTCTTTTGAGCCTTGGCTAAAAAAGACACTATGGGGGTAGCAAGAGCCTTTTCCAATATCGGAAAGCCCAGGGGTGACAGGTGCAAGCCGTTCCTAGCAAAGCATCGTAGCTTGTCGAGCATGTCATCCCAGGCTGACAGGCATTGGATCCCCTTTGAATGACACCGATACTTAATCCAATTTTTGAAATTGACCATCTTGTCTTCATATTGTGGCATCATTCTTGGTGAGGGTAAGATGCTACTCAAGGTCAGGGTCATACCGGCCTGGGCCACATGCTCAGAGAGCTTCTCTATGTCTCTTTTCATGTAGTCCAGGGAGGTACATCTCAGGTCATTCACACCAGCATGGACAATGACTGAGTCATATTTGTACTTGCCTTGGAGTGACCTGAGTGCTTGTGTTATGTGGTGGATCCTAGCGCCCGACAGGCAGCTCACCATGATCGTCTCCTTGTTCAGCCTGGTGAGTGGGACGTCAGTGTGCCTGACGATAGAGTCACTTATTACAAGTGTATCAGGTGTGTTGTTTAGCCTTAAGGGCTGTGACTGTTCGGCACACTGGCTTTGTGAGCTATGTGTTGCACGTGTATTGTTTTGGGGTAGCGGTTGCTTGGATGTCTGCTTTGGAGGTCTCTGCTGCTTCGGCAGATTTTTATTTAGAGCCTCTGAGTATGTTTTTTTGTGTTTATGTGTTTGGTTTGCTGTCGTGGTAGGTCTATGTGAGACTGGAATTGTAGTGAGTGTGGTTTCCTTCTCCTCCTGACAGGTTTTGCCAGTACTGAGTTGAGAGAGCTTAGCCTCCAGTTTGGCTATATGGTTGCATCTCTCACATGTGTTGGAATTTGTTGGGAGGAGGAGAGGGTTGTCTGTGTACATGAGGCAGTTGTAACATTGCCTCAAGATTCCCAGATTCACCAGCTGGACTGGAGAAGAGATTGCAACTGACCTTTGGACATGCTAGAATAGTATTTGGAATTCCTTTATTATTTACAAACAAAAAGGCCAATGGGGAACAAGGTACTCAAGGGGAGTTTGTGAGGGTGTAGTGCTTTTAATTTGTTAGTGCTAACTTATATAATTGCTTTAGTGAACAAGTGCCAGATAACTTAAATGCAATGTGTTACAGGTAACTTAAATGCAAAAATGACAAACAGTAACTTTCTTTCAAGTGAAACAAGGAAATAAGTACAGTAAGCAATGCAGATGTCACTAGGGATCCACAGAAGTGCTGAAAAGCCATGTTTTAGGCGGAATTAGCGTTTCAGGGAAATAACAAGCAAACAAGCCTACAAACAAAGCTACATTTAGCAGGCTTGGATCTAGTCTATGCTACAGCAAACAAGGTGTATCAATTTCAGTAAGAAACAGTTCAAATATGCAGGCACTATAAGCCTTTAACCAGAAATTCACAGCTCAGAAGGACAGAGTTCAGCCTCTCCTCCCACAAGAGTGCAGACCATGAACCTTCTTAATGTAAAATAACTGGCCTGAAGCCCAAGTGCTTAAACCAGAGCTAATACACTTTTAGAATAACAGACACTGAGCCCTCAATCAGCAGTTCCCAACTTAGAAGGATGTAAGCTACCTGTCCTGCCACCACAATATCCTTGACATTTAATGAGACTCACCCTCCTGTCATAGTTAGTTCCGTGTTTTGGGGCTGTCAAGCATGGTATGAGGTGTAACCTGGTAGTGCTAGGGTGCTTTTGGGA
Source organism: Protopterus annectens (assembly GCF_019279795.1). Classification (NCBI taxonomy): domain Eukaryota; kingdom Metazoa; phylum Chordata; order Ceratodontiformes; family Protopteridae; genus Protopterus; species Protopterus annectens. The sequence continues at coordinate 1,060,011,326 of NC_056730.1, read as the reverse complement.
GTCTTGAACCTGTTGTCTATTACTGCACAAATATCAACATTTTCCACGCAGAGTAGAGTTTGGACTGCATGCATCTTGCGGTTTACATGTCCGGCATTGAGTATAATTACTTCCATTTTCTTATCCCCTGTGCTACCTATATAGGTGGCCTTGTGCTTTCAGCCTTACCACCAGAATGCAAAGATGTGCAGACATTACACTATGGTAATTAATAGTGGTGTACAAAACAATACAATGACAATCATACTGTTAATGCATCAGGCATGCTGGGATATACCCACAATGATATCATTACACTTTACTGTTAGCAACATAATATTACTACACTTCTATGTAGTCACCCTGTGCATCAGCACCATGTTAACCTGTTCCTGCATCAATGTTACAGATTGCAGGAGGTGGCACAGTTTCATCCTATGCACAGGGTGTGTACTTGGTATGCCTGAGTCTGCCACTGATACAACCAATCGACATGTATGTGTGTGTGTGTGTGTGTGTGTGTGTGTGTGTGTGTGTTAGTGAGGGACAACAATACAAGATGGGGCAATGTTGATACGGTGTGTGCATGTATGTGTTAGCCCTAGGTGTTAGCATTATGCATGTGTGTATGCATGCACACAGTTCCACCTCATGGCTGCCATATACGGGTGCTTGTGGACAGCCACAGACTGTACCTGCCAGGTCATACATATCACTGTCTCTGGCCATGGACACGGTACCTGTGCCTGGCAGGGGTGCTACGGACAGTATCAGATACTAATGCAATACCACCAAAGAAAAGAAACCAGTGAATAACAGCTCTACTTTCCTGAATAAAATTTATTCCACAATACAAATTTCTCTAGCGCCACGGCCACAGCCTTTACAGAGTATCAGGTACTAAGCCAGACTGGGTACTGTCATCAGAAGCAGTTGGTTGATGACTGGACACATGTCCCTGCTGGGACTGTCCAGAGCCACGTGCACTTGGTCTCCTAGGGTGGTCTGATGACAGCACAGACCCAGCATTGCTGGGGCTGGTACTGGCACTATGGGAGCAGCTGCGGGTTTGTTGTCATCCGCGATGACTGCCAGCTGCTGATGTTGCTGGCATACATCCATGTCGATGCCTCAACCGTCCTGCTTTGCCCTGGCTCATGGACATGTAGTTGTGGAACAGATATAATGTGTCCCCCCAACGTCTGTCAATGACCTCGGTGAAATTACGGATGGCAGCCGCAATGTCACGCATAGTGTCATTCATAGCAGTGCGATGTGCTCTAAGCTCCCTCAGACCCTGTCTGGTGTACCGTTCCATACGTGCCTGTGCCTGCATTACAGCCCGGAACATAGCTGAGGTTGAAAGACCTCTGTGGGCACGTCTGACAGGGGCAGTACGACCACGGATGCTCCCATGAGAACCCCTGGACATCTGCCTGTGTGGTACCATGTCAGGACTCTGGTCATGGCTGCTGTGAGGGGATGCATGTGCCACTGATACCACATTACCCTGGTCAATGCCCACTGTATGCTGTCCCTCACCTAAGGACATTGGTGACAATGGATGTATTGGCAGGATGACTGTGTGCATTGATGGGGTTGACTGCTGTGTACTGTCGATTGGCTGACCAGCAACAGACCCCGTCACACCTCCCTATGCTATTACACATGTATCATCATTATCACTATCCCCAGCAGTGGCTTCAGGTTCCCTGCTACACATCACCAGAGCAACACCAGAACCTGTGAGAGGAAGACAGGAAACACAATTTACAATGTGTACACAATGTTACCACAGATGCACATGGGCACATGCACACATGCACACATGCACACATGCACACATGGGCACATGCACACATGCACAAATGCAAACATGCACACATGCACACATGCATACATGGGCACATGCACACATGGGCACATGCACATATGCACACATGCACACATGCACACATGGGCACATGCACACATGCACACATGGGCACATGCAATCATGCACACATGCACACATGCACACATGGGCACATGCACACATGCACACATGCACACATGGGCACATGTACACATGCACACATGAGCACATACACACTCCTCAGTACATGACATACAAACACACAGACACAAACACACCTGCAATCCAACACATAGCAATACTGTTTGAGGGTATTATTACTATTATTATCATTAGTATTAAAAGTATTGTTATTACACACCAGCATGGATTGGCTGCCTTGCTGTTACACAAGAGGGACCTGCACAAATAAGACATTTATTGTCAGTGGGCACAACTGTGCCATTGATACTGTGAGTATGATACAGTACAGTAGTACAACAGTTGGCTTTCACAGGTCTACTGCTGATATTGAGACTATCAATCGTGCACAATAATTTCCAGGATAACAGCTACAAACACAGTACACATCTCACACATGCATAAACTACCAGTGTAGAGAACAGTCAACTATAGATATGGCATGTTACCTGCATGCTCCATGTCCACATGCTGGGTGGCTCCAGCCACCATCATTACACATGTCTGGTGAGGGGGGTGTATAGCTGCCCCACCACCTGTGGCAAGCTGTTGCCTGTGGATATCAGATGCATGCTGATGGACATTTCTAATTAAATCACTGCAGTGATGGTGTACCTGCTCATGTGTCTGGTTATGCATGCGTATGTTATTTACCCGACGGACAAGGTCTTGCCACAGTGCAGCCCTCTCCTGCTGGTTCTGGCTGGTGCGGGAAAAGAGTGTGGCAAAATCCCGCACCAGGCTCTGGTGTATCTCCTCATCCTCTGCAGCCGAGTATGAGGGGTTGCGCTGGTGCACCATCGTCCTGGAAGGAAAAGAAAAATATGTGAGCAAGTAATATGGCACACATAATACTCTACTGTAGTGATATCACTGAACTGCCATATATAGCATCTGTCTGTCTATTGGGGGATACACATGTAAATGACCACATATCAGTGCTCAGCCAACAACTGTGTGACAGTGCCTGGCACACTCCATACAACAAACTAGTATACACCAGCAGTCGGCACACTGTTTGAGGTCCAATGCACAACCTCACACTGGGGGTATGTATCAAGGTAATGGATGGGGAACACTGTCAACCCATGCAATGCATGCAATGCACAGTTAAAATTTCAATGGTAATGCACCCTAGTCTTTGCGGCCATACCCCTACCTACACCGCAGTGATATACAGGGAACCACAGAACAACATATAGCAATGTAGTATGTTTGTATCCCAATACCTGACACATCTTTCTCTGGCCTCACACCAAGGACACACACTACCATGATGGACACAAAGTCATGCTGAGCAATCACACCATTACAGACCTTGCACACAGTCAGTGACACACTCATTCCATCTCACATAGTTGGTATTGCAATGAGTACATGTGTGTGGGCATTGTGTCATAGGTAGGTAGAATGCTATTGGCCCTGGGCCTACAGCAGCATTCTGTTATGCTACCCTGCCCCTTGGGACACATGTAATGTGATTGTACTTGCTCCTGTCAAACAGTTGCACAGGGTGACTCATATGGCATATTACCTATCTGCAAAACATTCAAGAGGGGTATGTCTGACATCTACTAATGAGGAGCCTAGCTTCTTAATGCTGGGTGGTTTACTCCAGGGTATGGCTTATTTGTGGGTAGGAACCTGTACCTCCACCATGTGCTCTTTACTGCGGTGCCAAGGATGACAGACATAGGTCATTTAGGCTGGGGATATTGTGAGGTGTTTACATGGTTGTTGGACAACTGTCATGGGTGTGACTTAACTATGTATATCCAGCAGTGGTAACCTCTGTGTAGGTAGTATGAAAGGCACTCTATCTGTGGTTTTGTCAGTCACTCTGCATAGGTAATGTGTTTGAGGGCATTACCACTGTTTGTTAGGTATGACTGTGTCCTTCTCCCTTTCTGTAGTTGTCATGGGGGGTACATACCGTGTAGGACATTATGAGGTGTAGAGGGGTACAGTGACCTACATTTCCCTAGCTGACACACCATTTGTGCTGACACGTACCATGTACAGGGATTACAAGACTAGTGTGCCACTGTGAATATCAAAGGGGAGGCTATTGTACACTCGTTTCCCATGTTCCCTTCTGACACATCCAGTAGTAGGCAGGCAACCATCAATGTGGTGGTTAGTGGTGACAGTGTTTTGGAATGGGGTATGCTACTCCAGTATCCACACTGGTGTTCAGTCCATGCCTTTGTCACCAGGCACCTGTTGCAATACATCTGCACACATGTGCCTCTCTCAGTATATATATATATATATATATATATATATATATATATATATATATATATAGAGAGAGAGAGAGAGAGAGATTCATATACATGCATATCTCTAGACATTCATATCTGTCTGTATATGTGTATGTATCTATATATATTTATATATGTATGTGTCTATTACGTATATATGTATATACATATTCTATCTATCAATCAATATATCTCTGTCTATTTATACATCCCTCTCTATCTATGTACACATATATGCATATTATATATATATATATATATATATATATATATATATATATATATATATACACATATATAAATATACATATACATATATATATATATATATATATATATATATATATATTTTTTTTTATTTTTTTTTATTTACACATATGAATACACACACTAACATACTGCTAAATGTCCATTACTGTACAACCTACATTGTGCATTGCACTACAACCTACATTGATATGTGCACATAGCAACCTTCAAATACATATGTATGTCCAGCCTTCACTAACAGTTGCAGTATGTCCCCTGCCCTATGCACATCTTCATATATATATATATATATATATATATATATATATATATATATATATATATATATATACAGACTGCTAACACATATGGAGGGTTCACAGTATGCAGATTATTAGATTATGTAGTTTACATTACCTTTGTTTCTCACTGCTATTTGTGATGGCTTGCTGCTGGCTGGTCTGCTGATGTTTAGCTTGATGGTTTTTATTTTTATTTATTTATTTTTTGGTATCTCTCTCTGTCTGTCACTTTCTGTCTCTCTGTCTCTCCTTCCGGTTGTTGCAATGAAACTATTGCATGTGTGGACTGGGAGTACAGGCTGCTTTTGTAGGTATCTGCACATGTGCATGTGATGGCCTCTGCACCAGTTGTTAGCCAGCATTTACTAATTGCAGGCAGCCTGCTGTGTGGTAATTGCAGTTCTCACTGTGATTTCAGGACGGTGCTATAAAATGTTAGGTTAGGTAGGCGTAGCCCTTTCAGATTTTCAAGGTGGGTACCATGCTGGTATGCTGTGGACACTGTTCTGTGAGTGTAAAGGTTGGTATGTCTCTCATATTTAAGGCTGTGTTGTAGGCACTGAAATGCATGTTGTACTGAAACCTGACTATTGCTTCCTCCAGTTCATTCTTCTCAGTGTGTATGTTAACTGACACCTAATAATACTAATACTGTTTAAATGGGAGTATGTGCTTTCCTGTGGGACTTGTGGATTAACTGGTATACAGCAGTAGCTCTTGCAATTTGTTGCTATGGCTTCACTATTTAGCCTTTACATTCACTCCTTGAAGGCCTGCTATGTGTCTTTACTGGAATGTGTTGCTATGGCTTTCCTATTTTCCATTTACATTCACTCCTTGTAATGCTTGCTATATTTCTTTCAGCAGCAATTCCTTATATGTTTGGTGTGGTTTGGTGGTACTGCATGCAGTCTGGTCTGGCCAAGGTGTGGGGCTTGACACCTACAAGGGTATTTTATTTTGCTGCTGAGCAGTAGTGTGGCCTTGTACTTTGTACTAACAGTTATGGATAGCAGGCACATGCAGCGCTTGTAAACTGCTATACTGTCCTTATTTTATTAGTTGGCTACATCCTTTGATATTTCTGGGTTGTACTCCTACATAAGGGTGTGCTTGTGGAAGCAATTCTACAGCTATTCACAGAGTGTGTGACAGCAGACAGAATGATATGCCTGTGAGTTTGTGACATTTGCAGGCCTCAGATACTCTCAGGTGTATCTTTTATCAGCCTCAGGGAATGGTACATTTATTTATTTATTTTATTTATTTTACATTTGTTGACCGGGAAGGTCCGACTGGATACATGTCCATTTTCAGCGGAGGCCCGGGGAGAAAAGCTCCAACATTGGCAAATAGGTATACAATATGTTGATAGAATACAGATTGTTCTCCTTAGGTAGTTTACACAAAAAAGAGGAGACATTTTAAAGTATTTCTACACATTTCTCCAAGATATATAAAAAAGATAGAATACACATAGTATAACAGACTTTTTCTCCTTTTAGATTGACCCTTAGGATAGTAATATCGGGTATTAGTATAGGAAGCAAAGACTAGAGATTTACATGGAAGAGGAGATAAGAGGGAAACAGATGCGAGAGAGGTAGAGGTTACATAGGTTAGACCTGGTAAGGAGGAGGAAAAATCTGACTTAGGTGGAGTCAGACTGGGCTTATGCATTGGCAAAGCCAGTGTGTCTGGAGGTGGTGATTTAGCCTCTTTTTGAAGAGTTTTATGGAGGAAATGATGGTGAGGCTGGGTGGAAGGGAGTTCCATATTTTTCCGATTGCGTTGGCAAAGAGAGCGTCACCCCCTGAATTGGTGGATTTTACCGTTTGAGCTAGTAGCTTGTTTGAGGAGCGTAAACTATTGAGATTGTTGTAAGGTTTGATTAAGTTTTTCAGTGCAGGGGTTTTGTCAGATTGTTTAAGAATTTTAAATGCTGCTATGAGTTGGCTCTGCTGGAGAAGGTTAGGGAATTCGATCCAACGCAGGTTTTGTAGGTTGCTACAATGATGGGTTCTGTAGGGCATGCCAGTTGCAAATCTGGCAATATGATTGTAACAACATGTAAGTAACATATCAGTGGGATACACCCGTGATATATTTCAGATATTCTGCAGTTGTGACTGTGGAGTATTTTATGCATATGTATTACTACACCATTTCTGACATGCAAGTAGTGCATACTTTAAGTAATTGACAGTTACCATTACATGGGATTCCACACCTTTCGGCCTGCTGTTAACATTTGTTTGCAAATCAGGAACATCCCTGTAAATCAGTCACAGTTACAAGGTCTGGCCTCTTACCTATTCAAATATGGTGGTGTTTATCCTGCTCTGATAGTGTGTGTGGTTTGCAAGGTGCTACTGTCACATTATTACCTACTAGCTACCTACTAGCATGGCTGTTTCTCTTCTCACACTAATGTAATGCAAATCCACAAGAATTGCCAGTAAAGATGCAAGAAAAGCTTTGTGTAATAGCCTTCCTATATTCCCTTTACATTCCGTCCTACTATTTCATGATATATTGCTTTCAGCAGAAAGTTCTTGTATATCAGTCATGGCTTAGTGGTAAGTCATGCAGACTAGTGTTTCCAAGGTCCTGGATTCGAGACTGACAGAGGAATTTTATTTTGCTGCTGAGCAGACTACAGGCCTTGTCATTCAGAGTGACTAAGGCAATTTTAAGCAGTTGTAAGCGGGTTAGCGCTGGTTTGCACGGAGCTCACGCATGCGCACTGTCGCTTAGCTTCGCACACACACGCTTAGCTAAGCGCACACAAGCGCACACCTGCTTACTACTGCTTAAAAGTGCTTACTCTCGCGCACACCTGCGTTAATTTCTTTGAAAGAAAAGAAAAGGGGAGATAGGAAAGTGGTGAAAAAGGGGGCACAAAGAGGGTAGGACCATAGGAAAACAAGCTTGGGATTTGCAGGAAGAATGTAGGAAAGGCCCATAGCTGCCCATTTCTTTATCAGCAACAGCAGTGCATATGTGTGTAATTTGGTGTGAAATTTGAAACCTTCCACCCCTGAGAGAGGGGTGAGGACAACAAAATATGTTGTACAGCCAATTGTAATTACCAGTTCACATGTCCAGCAGACATGTCTGCAAAATGGGCAGCTATGTATGGGGTGTATTTTTTTTGCGGGAACAGAGTGCCCTTTTTTATTTTTTTTTCAGGCGAGAGTGGAATGTGAGGTAAAGGAAGTAGGTATATTTGGGGAGGTGGGTAGGGGAGGTTAACAGACAAGACAAACAAGACGCATACAAGGGTGGAGTATGACACATGTGGGGGGGAAACAATTGACGGGGATGGATGTTTGGATATCGCGAGCCCATGAGCCCACAGATGGCAACAGTGGAACTGAGATCCCCACCCATGGGCAGTTGCCACTGAGCCTTCACTGCCCAGGATGGGGCTGTGCTGGAGGCTGTGTAGGATAGGCAGCAGGCACACCCATGTGTTGCACCACCTGTGCCTCAAGCTGACGTAGGGGTTCAAGCACAGAATGCCTGATCTCGCTACGCACCACAGACTGGACACTTTGGAGGGTGAGTGGACGTTCTCCTCTGGCCACGCTTGCAGAGGGGGGACGAGCCCCACCCCTGCAGTGCTTCCACCTGAAGGTGGCACAGGACCACCAGAGGAGGTCCCGGCCTGTTCACTAGTGCCAGGTGCACTCGCCAGCTGAGGTGGGAGGGGTGGGTCCGCTGGAACCTGCCTTCCCTGTTGTCCTATGTTTAGCAATATTTTATGACATTTTGGGTTAGTAACAAACAATACCATTCAGAATTAGTTGTAACAGCATGCATCAGTATTCTCATTAACCAAACACCCATGAATTCCAAACATTGAACAGCAAGCACAACACATGCATATTTTGAACAACAGTACACAATCCAACAGCATGCAGGGTTGATTGATGGCAACAGGCCATCAGGTTTGGATATGTGAACAGGGCACATGCATCAACGTACGTGCAAATATGTATGAACCAACAGGACAAATGTCCATAGGAATTAATTGTGAATACACATGCCCAGTTTGGTGTGGAATGGCATTATTTGTGAATATAGGGTAGGGTGAAGAAATATTTCATTAACAACTTCAACTACCTATACATATACTGTACATTTCTAGTAGCTGCAGATATATATATATATATATATATATATATATATATATATATATATATATATATATATATATATATATATATATATATATATATATACCCTACAGGTCTTAGTACAGTTTCCTATATGTAACCTTAGGAATGTTGGTGATGGGACTGTTACTGCTACATTAATATACATTGCATTTTTATTCATACATGTTCATATCTGGCTGTGTTCAGGTACAGCATCCTGCTACATTTTATTTATATGGCTCTAGACAACTGTGGATGTTCATTATTTCATACAACCATACTATCTCCATATTGCAAGGGTACAGCAACATATCCAAATTGTGGGACAGACACATTCCAGCTTCAGTACTTTATTACAAACATTTCACTGTTTGGTTGTGGCTGTCTCATTCATTTCATTATGTACTGACTGCAGTATACTTTATTCAAGCGTTATTACAGCTTTCTTGGTCGATTTATACCTCTTTCTCACACTCTCACTTGTTTTATTTTTACAATTCAAGATGGTACTTAATTCTAGGCGTTATTAACATGTCTTACTTGGTTACAAGAATCCTTTCCAACAGACTCACTTGTTTCATATGGCAGATTTTAAAAGGGGATGTATTTGACACATGTCTATTGTCTTTAGCTTGTTTACCACTAATTTTCAGGCTGCAGCAGGTTATCTGATATTACAATACAGGTGGAAAATCTCTATTTAAGACTAGTTTAATTTTTATTTCTGGATTACAGGCTGCATCACTTATCTAATCATACAATACTAGCAGAATCTTTCTTCTAGTGTTACTTAAACTTTATTAATAAGTAACTACACTGAACTCTTTTACAAGCTGTCTCACTCATATTGTATAACAATTACAGAAAAATAATTACTAACCTGCCTGGTGCTGCTACCGCACCAGCATATCATCATAGGCTCACCGATTCGCGGAACGCACACCTGCAGCTGTAATATAAATGAAGTAATATTGGAACATACATCTCCATAATATCAGCTAGGATAATTTCTTACATACGTAATTACATGGATACTTACTCAGTAGTGGGGCGTTGGGCATTTGCTGGGCCTCCTGGATCCAACGGTTTAGTTGGTCCTGCTTTCGTCTCTTCAGGTCCGCATGGTGGTGACGGACCTGTTCACCTGTCCTTGGTATGCCTGTGGCATTGGTGAGATCATTTGCCAACCGGTTCCACGCCTCTGCCTTGTACACACCCCACAGAACCTGGCCCTGCATAAGTTGAGCCTCATGATCATGGACTAGGAGCCAAACCATATATTTGGACTCCTCAACACCCCACCTCTGTGCTTGGAAGTGACTGCCCTCTCCTACACCTGCCATCCTGACTGCAAAGAGGTTCCACAATCAGTTATGCTGTGTATTTCCACCTATGGGGCTTATATATGCCATTTTTCCCGCACTTATCTGTGACTGGCCATTTTGGAAATGTATCAGCTTCAAAAAACCTGCTTTGTCATGCTTCTATTTCCATTCATTCCTATATATATGCTAATACTGCATTTCTCAGTACAACTGTCATGGCTTAGTAGTTCAGGACTTTGACTATGGTGCACGGTATCCTGGGTTTGAGCCTGGGCATTGCTTTTTTTATTTTATGACTGTCTACACAGGCTAGGAGGTATGTCTGTGTAAAGGCGGCTTTGATACAGCCTGCCCTACGTTGCCTGCCGGTAAGCTGGTTGGCACGTTGCGCAGCTCTGCGCAAATGGGTTACACTGGTTTACAAGTCATTTGGCTATGAGCACACATATTACGCTGTGTGAGGCGTTGCTCAGCTACGGGCACACAGTTTCAGCATGTTAAAGTGCCACTCAACTCCAGGCACTCATATTACACCTGTTAAACCACTGCTCACCTGCAGGCAGTCATATTCAGCTTGGTAGAGTGCTGCTCATCTATGGGCACTTATAATTTTTTTTTTATATTGTATCAGATTTCTTCAAATATACATGGCCCATTTCATTACATTTTACTTAAATTATAGTTATATATATGTACATATATGTCAGGGGATTGTTTCGTGCTTATTTCACTAAAAATAGAAAATGATGTTGTTGGGGCTCGATCTGTGACTACCTCCTCTTTGGCCAACGTCTCTACCACTACGCTATTGCTACTTGGCTTAATTTGCATATTTAGATCTTTTATGCTTTTCCAATGACTGCTAACTGTGGCTGAGCGAAGGGCGCATCCACGCAAACGAGCGCAATTACGGGCAAACATTTTTGAAATTATAAAAAAAAAAATTACACTGTTAATTTTTACGTTTTACATTACAGTTGAGTTTATAGTCTGTGGAGGCATGTGCGGTGTTGTGTTTCTTGACATTTCCGCGGACTCGCTCGTGGGAGTTTCCTTTCAGGACTGTGACTCTTCTGGGGGCGTGTCCCTTTGCAGGACTCGCCATGCGGACACGCTCCCTACTTTCCTACATGGACCGTGTTAGCCTAGGGTGTGATTCAGCATGCCCTCATGAATATGCATGGCATGCTGACATCACCCCGTTTAACTGCAGCCTCCGTGTAAGACTTGCTAACTCTTACATGGAGGTTTCGTGAATCCTGCCCAGTTACTATTCAATGCTCACAGTGAAACCACCAGTTACAGAGAATCCAGTGTTGGCTGTCACAGTGTGTCTGAACCACCTGACAATAGTTCTTTACTCCACAGGCCAGATTTAGTTATTTATCACACTTACCCCTAATAAAATGCTGCCAGGCTATGCTACTGCAGCGAGTAGTCATCAAGAAAAAAGACAGCCATTAGTGACTGTGACGATAGGAGGTACTGCCAGCCATACCAGAATCTGGGCAGTGGATGTGTAGCATGCCAGAACAGCAAGCTGAAATTTTGTAAATAATTATATGACATTTGTACATCAAACTGATTTGCACAGATGCTTGTCCTGAAAATTTATTTGTGAGGTTTTCTTGGGTTAAACTGTAGCAACAGTGTGCTCTGCTGGAAGGAAAAGAAATGTACATGCATTATTGTAACTGAATTAAATGTATATGTTTTAACAGAGAACCAGAAGAGAAGAGTTTAATCTCAAAATTTTAAATATACCTGAAATTAAATTACTTTAAGGGTTAAGAGATATAGATGTTACCCCACAGTTTTGAATGGAGCCAGAGACACAATGTCTGTCTAGAGAATAGGTTGTGGCTCCCGTAGGAAGAGTGGAATGGTTTTATGGTTTTATGACTTCCAGCAGCTGCACCACATCTCAACAATGCTCTTGTGTGTGTATTATTGACATGTAAGTGCTAAACTCCTGGCGGCTCCTAGTATTTGTGATAGCATGGGAAACAGATTCAGATAACCAGATGTGTGTGTTGTCATTTTGTAAGCCAAGAATAATATTTTGATACTAGGAGGAGATTGCTCTCAGTATTCTGCATCTGTTCTTGGAAACCTGACTCAAAACACCCTCACCCACATCATCTTGCCTTGCTCTATTCATTAAGTAAGAACAGTAATTATCTTTAGATTAGTCAGGAAACTATAGTGAGATTAGAAGTACTGTTTTTCTGTAACTGTGTGAATCTATTCATCTGTGCTATAATAGTTCTTGTGGCTGAAACTCTGGTATTTACTGTAAATAGAGATTTAGTATGTTCATGTTCTTTTATTATTTGCTACTAAATATATTTAAATGTTTCATTGTGGTTGGTCCTTTTAGAAGAATATTTAGGCTTTGAGAGTATTTGCATATATTTATTTGGTGATAAATTTGGCCACTCCTGAAGGTCTTGCTTCTGGTCAAACTACCATTTGTATTAATATTGATTTCACTCAGTATAATTGGGTACCCTTGTAAGAGCCTTAGGTAGCTGGCTTTGTACTGCCTGGTGGCAATGATAACTACCTTATAGTCTGGGCAGAAGGGGGCATAGCTAGTAAACCTGTGCTAGCCTTTCCCAGAGGTGTGTGTGTGTGTGTGTGTGTGTGTGTGTGTGTGTGTGTGTGTGTGTGTGTGTGTGTGTGTGTGTGTGTGTGTGTGTGTGTGTGTGTGTGTGTGTGTGTGTGTGCACAAATCAAATCCCAAAGTGTGTGTATGTCAGCTACTTGGAGCAGGGACATAAAGAACTGGTTTCACAGAAAAAGTGGTGGAGAACTTGGCTTGGGCACTCATCTACGGACTTAACTCTGAAGCTGTGCCAGTAGGGAGCCTTACTGGGGACCTGGAGGGGGACAGATAGAGAAATACAGACCCCAGGCTGACTGTGTCCCCTGTGTGCTCTTAAGGGAAATTGTGCTTGATGCAGAGAGGTCTGCATCTCGAAATACTGGAAATACTGAATATATCCATTGTATTCCATGTAAACATCCCTCTCCACTGTCAGTGGGGAGGATTCAGGTTCCCTGATTATTGGTCCAACATGGGGATGTCACAGTGACTATATACTTGAACATTTTTTTTATTTCCAGTTTAACAGCATGCAAGCACCTTAGATGTCAGGCACATTTTGGCATACTCATGTGTACAATGAATGTTGGCCCAGCTTAACTTGTGTTCTGTAGTGATGTACCCCCACCCAAGTGCACATTGTTAACAATACTAATCATGCTCTCCACTGACAGCTTGTGCTTGGGCTAGTCAACACTTTCACTCTGAGTGCCCAAACAGGGAAAATATTGTCATACAAAAAGTGGTTTGTAAATAGTATCTGTTATTTAGTAGGTTCTAAGCTGTGGTGTATATATATTTTTTTCCACTGCTTAAAACTGTTTCCACATAGATGTCTGTAATCAAGCAACAATACTATTCTGTTTACTTTAAAGTCATGGCTAAGGCAAAGGCACTAGAAATCAAATGTCAGCCTCTTAAGCAGGGGGGAATGCATGTGGAGCATTGATTTTGAAGGGTATGCTGCAACAAAGAAGATACAAGCTTGAAGAAGCTGAAGTAGCCTTAACATTTTCTACTACTACAGCAAACAGAAGGATGTTGTTTGAAGTCACCTTTGCACTGTATAAGAATTAGTGTAGATATATGAGTCGTTTGATAATATATATGTGGAAAAGTGTCAAATATTGTCATGTTTAATAAAAATCACATTATTATGGGCTTGTTTTTCAAATATAATTTTTATTTCTTTTTCCACATTTTTCACAAATATATAGTACAGTAACAGAAACAGAGAAATATATAGAACAAGGTACATGGAAATTTATTAGTTGCAGTAGAACAAATTAACATTTACAGAGCATAAATCATCATTTCAAACTTACACAATTAACATAAAAATAGTTGAAAACTGTTTACTGTATACATACATTAGTAATATAAACAATCCACTCATAAAGTTTAGTCTTAGTAAAGTCTGTCTTTGAGTAAGAAAACAGTTTTCTTTATCAGATTCTCGTAATCCTAACAGTACCTTGTTAAAACTATGGACAGTATGTACAATTGATGCCATCTGTGATGGTCAGCATGTCTGCACTTCCTGTGGTCAGCATGTCTGCACTTCCTGTATCTTTACCATTTTAGTATGAATATGATTCTACTGCATTTAGATTCTTGTATTTCTCCTTATCGTTAAGAATAATAGAGATGTTTATAGTCCCTTATCTGCTTTCTGATTTTACCTTAAGATTTCTATAAGCGTTTTCCAATATTTCTGGTAGTACAAATGTTTTTTTTTTGGCTTCTTGTAATTAATTTACTTGCAAATACATATTTCATGGCCATACCTTTAAAATCGTCCCATGTGATTTTTGTCTTATCTAACCAATTTTGAGCTATGTATGATTTTGTCATTGCACACAATGTTACAATGATGTGTTTGTTTTAATAAGTATAGTTTGTAGGAAATACATGAAGCACTGCAATTACTCATGACAGGGTAGATTTGGTGTATCCTTTTTTTCTAACTTGGTTCTTAACGAACACTATAATTTGTATACATCTTTACAACTCCAGAAGAAATTAAGTGTATCAGCTGGGCTATTAGGACAAACGGGACAAAAAAGAGAGATAGAGGGTGTAATTTTACTTAGAAAGAGTGGTGTATGATATGCATTGCTATTTATCATAATTTGGGTATAAATTAATTGTTTAAGTCGGGTTAATTTTAAGGTAAGTTCAATTGCTGCAGATTTTTGTCTACAGTAATCTTGTCATTTTTTTTCCCATCCCAATATTTTGACTATAGGAGTGAATACACATTATTATGGACTTGTCACCTCAGCTGCTTCATTTAATACCACATATAAGAAAATGTGTTTATTGATCAGTTTATCATTAATTAGAAATGCACAACACAGCAGTATATGCAGGTTTTTTTTATTTTATTTGTATTTTATTTTACATTTGTTTACCAGGATTGTCTACTAGGCTGAAGAGAGCACATTTTCAACAGAGACCCTGGGAGAAAAGCTCCACAATTAACAACAACATTCAACAGAGTATACAGTTACTTACAGATAGGTAAACAGATCAATATTATAAGCATCTTATAACACTGTTAAGTATTATTACAACTATGGAGCCATGCACCACATTTACAAGAACATGGAATACAAAGCATAGATAACATATCAACAACATAAGTTGCAACATCAACATGCAGAAGTGTTCTAATTTAGTAGGCAATGTTAGGTTTTGATGAATATTTATTCGAGTGTTATTTTTTATTATTATTTATTTTTTTACAGGGGATAGATTGTGGTGCTTACCTATAGCTCTAGTATTTAGGTTCAGAGTTGTTTGATGGTAAAGAAATAGTAGTAGTACAGAAGAGAGTAGACATGCAAGAGTCTAGCATTTAGGTTGAGAGGTAAATAATGGAAGGAAATAGTAGTAGTACAGAAGAGAGTAGACATGCAAGAGTCTAGCATTTAGGTTGAGAGGTAAATAATGGAAGGAAATAGTAGTAGTACAGAAGAGGGGTAGGCATGCAGTGAGAAATGGTGGGAAGGAAACTAAATAGGGTGAAAACTGAGTGGATATGTAACTAATTTTAGAGTAGAACTGGAAAGAAACAGAGCTAAGTAATGGTGGCTAGAACAGAAGGGGGAGGGAGAGGTAGATCATCCAGGGGTAGTTTTCTCGAAATGTATTATCTAAGGTCTAGTAGTGCTCATCTTTCACCATGCAGCACCCCAATTCTACTGATGATGCCATGCCCCCTGAACATAGCATAGCTGACAAATTTTTACTCTCAGTCTAAACTTCCACTGAGTAGGAGTGACATTATACATCAAACCCTTGTACCATGCCACAAGAGCCAGTCCCACAGAGGGTCACTTATGCCACTCTTTGGACCAGTTAGTCACACTCCAACCAGGAGCAATACAGTCCTGGACTTGGTCCACAACAATATAGGATGGCTCTGTCCTTTACCAACTGTAACTCTCTCCCTAGTACAATTAAACCATAAATCAGTCCCAGTCACTTTAGGAGTGAAAACATAAGCAGTGGGAATTTATCTGGTCAACAAAGTATTAAAACAAAAATATAAGGCAGAAAACAGTAATCACAAAGATGTATACCTGGTGTGTGCACATATGCCATTAGAGACTGCAGCACAAATATAATAGTAATAGAAAAGAGGAAGCCATTTGTAAAGTAAATGATAAGCACTCCTCATGTGGCAGTATCAAGATGGTTGTTTATGCAAAAAGTGGCCTCGTGGAGTCATTCTTATCTGTTCCAAAGTTGTAGCAAGGCATACCCAGTGTACTCAAATGAGCCCATTTGTTTCTGAGCATCTTCAAAACTCAAAAAGCACAAACTGTTTAGAACTGTGTAAAAGATTGTTTATGTCACAGAGGTCTTTACTATTTATTTATTTATTTGACACTTGTTAACCAGGTTAGTCCAACCAGACAAAGGCCCTTTTTCAGTGGAGGCCGAGGAGAAATGCTCCAAACATACACAAAATGCAAGATAAAAATGAAATACACTTTATAATAACAAAAGAAAAAATTACAATCAGATAACTTAGTAGAAATTGACACTGATCACAATCAAGGTTATCAGAGACCAAAATACAAAAACCTTATGCATGTAATAGTAACCCATAATTATGAGTGAGCACAGGATGAAAATCCCAAGGGAAAACAGAGATGGTAGATTAAGTGGGTGCAGAGCAAGGGCAGGACCAAGATTTTAGTAGGTAATCATTGAGAGATTTTTTTTGAAGCTATTAAGTATTAGAGATAGTTCTTAAGCATAGAGATAGTTTATTCCAAGCTTTTGTGATGGAGTGATTGTAGAAGTTTCTTATGTTTTTATTAGGCTGGTAAATTTCTAAGAGGTGAAGATCAGAGCTTTGGAGAGTATGTTTTGGAGAGTAGGGAGAGATGAGGGTGGAACGAGCAGGACAAGAGGAGGGTTTGTTTGGGATGGAGTGAGTGAGGTGTAGCTGAGGAAGAAGGAGTTGGTGCTGGAATTCAAGCCATTGCAGGTTCTTTAGTGCTATGCATTGGTGGGAAAAGTAGGGGAGATTGGCAGCAAATCTAACAATTTTATTACAAGTGTTTTCAAGTTTAATATATACATTTTTTCTTTGTTGATGAGGATAAGTGCAGCGTACAACAGAGTGGGTAGTAGGAAGGCCTGACCTAGAGAATGTTTAGTTTCATTAGTGAGATGCTTTTTGTGCCTATATAACCATTCCTATATTTTGGTGGGTCTTTTTGATAGTCTGTTGAGTGTGGATATCAAATTTAAGTTGGTCATCAATAGTTACTCCAAGCAGTTTTGTATGTGGTTCAAACAGAGATAATAGTGTTATTTAAGGAGGTGACAGTGAAGGTATTTTTGTGTTGTAGAGATTTTGGGAAGAAGAGTAAAAGTTTAGCTTTTAAGGATGAGTAGGAGTTGATTACTGGTTAGCCAGTGTTCCACTGAGAGGAGTGATTCTTTGGTAAGGGTAAGGCAGTGGGAGAGATTGTCAGAGCAGGAGATACTTGTAGAGTCATCAGCGTATTGTATTAAGGAGGGGTGGGGGCAGGATATATAGAGGTTATTATTGAAAATATTAAAAAGCAAGGGTCCAAGAATGAAACCCCGAAGGACTCCAGTTTGAACAGGGAGGAAAGGAGTGGAGGAGGAGGCAGAGAGCCATCCAATGGATTGGAATCTGTTAGAAAGGTAGCTGGAGAACCATTGAAGTGTGATGTTAGAGAGATTAAGGCTAGTAACTTTAGATAGAAGTAATTTGTGAGAGACAGTATCAAAGGCTTTAGAGAGATCAAGAAAAAGACAGGAGACTAGTTTGTTGTCACGGAATTTTGTAATGGTCTGCATAAAAGAAATGAGTGCTGTAGAAGTTCTGTGATGGGGGCAAAAACCATGTTGGGTAGGGATTAAGAGGTTTTCCTGTAAAAGATGATCAGTGAGCTGTTTATGAATGCATTTTCCAGTATTTTTGATAAGGGTGATAGTATTGCAATAGGTCTGGTATTAGTGGAGTCGGAAGAGTTACTGCCTTTGTGTAGGGATAAGACATAGAATTTCTCCCGGATTTCAGGAACTGTGCATTCTTGGATAGATCTATTGATTAAAATAGAGATGAGATAGGTAATAGATTTAGCAGCAAGTTTAAGGAAAGTGGAGGAAGGTTGTCAGTGGAAGGAGAGCATGGTTTAAGTTTGCTTAGAAGTGATCTAATATAAGCAGTAGGGGAGGGCTTAAGAAAGAAAAGGGAAGTGTTGGTAGAAGGAGAGGGATCAGTAAGGTGGGAAGTATTGTCTTTTTTAGTCAGGTTTTGAACAGAGCCAATGAAGAAGGAATTTAGAAAGGTGGCTGTATCCAAGTCGGAGCTATTGGGACAGAGGTTAGAAGGATTGCCAGGATGTAGAAGCTTGTTGATAGTGTGCCAAAAATTTTTAGGCTTGGAGTGGGGATTATTTACTGGCTTTTGGTAGAAATGTTTTGTTTATCACGGTCGACCTGCTTCTTGGTAAAATTACGAAGTTCCCTGTAGGTTTGGAGATGAGTAGGAGATTTATTTTTTTTTCCATGGAGCAAAGTTAGATTTAATTCTAATTTTTGTGGTAGGGGCCACAGAGTTTAGTGTACTGAGAAAGATGTTGTTAAAATTAGTGACTGCATCATCAAATGTGAGTTCATGGAGGAAGGAAGAAGTTTATTGTGGAGAACAGATTATTAAAAGTATCACAGCTAAAGTTAATGAGTTTATGACAGTCCTTATATTGGTGGGCTTTATTCAATTGGGGTGTGTCTGAACATATGTGGGAAGGTGTTCACTAAGGGTATCGGGCAGAGTAGTGGCATTGTAGTAAAGGTTTGGGTTAGAGATGAGGATCCAATCAAGTGTGGTGCCAGTATTGGTGTGCTTATTCAGACATGTGGGGGAAGCAATTAGTTAGGAGAAAGCATAGAGATTAAGGCTGGAGTTTGGAGAGTAGGAGGTTATTGCATTCCAGTCTATATTAATGTCACCTAGGATAATGGTTTCATAAGAGATAGTTTCAGAGACCCAGGAGAGAAAGTGCTCAAGTAGGGATGTTATTGCTAGGTGGAATGTGGATGGCTATGATGGGTAGTTTTTTGTGGATGTTTAGTTTACAGTTTACAATGAGGAATTCATCTGGTTGGAAGCTAGGAGGAGTGGTGGGAAAAGGTTAGAAGGAAAGGTGAATCAGAGTATAGAATGGCTACATGTCCCCCTTTTTTGTTAAGTTTGTCCAGGCAGATGATATTGTAACCAGGGGGAAGGATTTCAGTGTCAGGAATGTGAGGTTGAAGCCAGCTTTCAGACATGGTGAGGATATCAGGAGGGGAGAGAAGTGATTTTGTTATACTTTGTATATTCAGTGATAGAATAGATAGGTGTTTGGAGGTTGTGGGGGAGAAAGTTTATAAAGGGCTACCACGGGTGGAGATGGGAGTAAGTTTATGGGTAGCCAAGGAATTCTGGGAAGGACTGGGAAGGATATGAGGTGAAGAGCTGGGGACTAGGCCTAGGATGGGATGAATATCACCAGAGCGGAGTAAGTTTACCAAGGATGGTTTATGTAAGGTTGGGTTGAGCTAGATAAAGGGATATTTAGCCTTGCTATTAGAAGAGGGAGAGGGGAGATGAAGTAGTTTAAATATGAGCAGATAGGTGTTATGGTAATTAAAGAGTGAGGGTGCAATAGTGAAATTAGCTGAGATTTGTAGATCAGTATGTGTACAGGAGAGTGCTGGGGATAAGTAGATGTTAGTTGTAGGGCAGTGACAGGAATTGGTGGTAGTGAGATAAAGAATGAAGAAGGTGTATAGGAGAAATAGTATGATTATAAAGCTATTTTATAGTCAGAATGACAAGTGGTATAAGTGTAAAAGGGAATAGTACAAGTGTAATTAATATGTGAGGGGAAAGAGTGTATAGAAAAGTTAAAGGTAGGTGAAGAAGTGGCAGGAGACAGGAGGGAGGAGTGATTATACTCAGAGAGAAAGAGGTAAAGTGGGAGAGTGAGTTGGGTCAAGATGAGGGAGTTGATTTATAGAAATAGAGGAAGTGAGTTAAGATTGGTGGGGAGGAGGAAGTTCAGAGTTGTGAGGGGGTGTGGTTTGAGTTAGATCAAGTATAAATGTAAGGAAAATGGGGGTGGTGGGATGGGAGTAGAGTATGGGAGCACAGTGAGGCCAAGTGTAGCAAGGGTGAATGGAGCAGGATGGAACACCCTAACTTCTGCAAATGTCAACAGATATTATCAGAAAAAAACAATCAGAAAGCTGGTAAGATTCAAACTTAAGCTATGTGTAGATGTACGTGCTAGATTATATGTCAGAAACCCAAGACACTTAGACAGGAGCAAAGCTGTGCTTGATATCATTAAGAAATGACACATTATCCAAAATATTGTTTACCCATAACTGAAAGAGTTGAGTAAGTAACACACAACCAAAAAATAGAAAGTAGACATTTGAAACTAAAAACAGCTAATGAAGTTAAGTAAATAAAATAGTAAACTGTTATGGAGCAGAGGGGGGAAGAAAGTCTAGAGGAAAAGAAAGTGTTTACCACATACTAGTTGGAGCAGATTCTAAAACAGAAAAAAAAATCTATGGAAGTTAAGTAAAAAAAAAATAGCAAAAAGTAACAGAGCAGAAGGTATACAAAGAATGTTTGTGTGAAAGGAATTACACCACCAAAATAACCAGTCCCCTTCTTATATGTCTGGGAGTGGCATTTTCAGGGTTAAGTACATGTTTAAAATGATAGATGTCTAGTGGGGCAACAAAATTAGGTCTGAGTACAAAATGTAAATTTTGGCCTCACCCTTTTCAGTTCTACTGATAAGTTTATTAACTCACAGAAGTCCCAGAAATTTAAGTCATGGTGAACACTTTTGGGGCAAGGACCATTTAACAGCTTTTTTACTATTGTCCATGCTATTTGTATTCACTGCAAAGCTGTCTGAGCCAAACATAGTCCTGCATCAGAAAAGGAGTAAAGTAATATGTGCATTTAAATCAACAAGAGGCCATGTGTGTCTGTAACAAGAACATATGCCAATGAAAACATAAAAGGAAACGTCCTTCAGATATGAATGGGTCAACTTCAGTAGTAAATGTCTGCTTCAAAGCTAGCCATGGGGGTTCTTTTGGAGTGCCCTTTTCAACTCTGGAAGCAGAATAGGTGTGATGACCCCACAAGTGATACTTGCATTGAACTTATGTTAATTATACTCAGGCAGGAGACAAGGTGGAGACTGAATGAATTCAAGCATGGCTATGTAATACACAGAAGCATTAAAATATCAGATGAAGAGTCTACTGCTTCACAAAATGGTTAAAAGATGAAAGAAACACTGAACTACAAATAGAAGTATCAGACTGAGAAGAAATGAAAAGCTGACTTTCATCTGCATGGATCAAGTTTGTCCTGGGTCAAAAACTAACCAGACATACCAACTAGACAAGATCACAATAACACACAAGTGACAGTGAAACAGTAAAATGGTATGGTAATGTTTTGAATGCATAGTAAATCCAATGTATTGATTTCTAATACATTTGAAAATGTTAAACCATTTTAGAAATGGAAGTAGAATAAATTACAGATGAAAAAAGGGATAAAGGACATCAATAACTAAGATTGGAGACCTGATAACAGCATATCAACAATATCATGAAAAGTAGTTCTAAACCCTTGAGAAATACTATTCAGATGACTGCAGCAGCCCATGAACATACAGTAGTACCTGAGGGTATGTGCAGTGTTACTGCAGCAGCCCATGGGCATACAGTAGTACCTGAGGGTATGTGCAGTGTTACTGCAGCAGCCCATGAACCTACGGTAGTACCTGAGGGTATGTGCAGTGCTACTGCAGCAGCCCATGAACATATGGTAGTACATGAGGGTATGTGCAATGCTGCTACAGCAGCCCATGAACATGCAGTAGTACCGGAGGGTATGTACAGTGTTACTGCAGGAGCGGGTGAGCCTGCCCCTCCTACACAGCCCCCAGCACAGCAACCCTCGGGGCTGTGAAGGTGCAGTGGTGACTGCCCATGGGTGGGGATCTCAGTTCCACTGTTACCATCTGTGGGCTCATGGGCTTGTGATTTCCAAACATCCATCCCCGTCAATTGTGTTCACCCACCCCATGTGTCATACTCCTCCCCTGTATACGTCTTGTTTGTCTTGTCTGTTTACTTTCCCAACCTACCTCCCCAAATATACCTACTTCCTCTACCTCACATTCCACTCTCACCTGAAAAAAAAAAAAAAGGGCAATCTGTTCCCACAAAAAAATTACGCCCCATACATAGCTGCCCATTTAGCACACATGTCCGCTGGATATGTAAACTGATAATTATAATCGGCAGTACAACATACTTTGTTGTCCTCACCCCTCTCTCAGGGGTGGAAGGTTTCAAATTTCACTCCAAATATCTAACATATGCACAGCTGTTGCTGGTAAAGAAATGGGCAGCTATGGACCTTCCCTACACCCATCCTGCACATCCTGTGCTGGTTTCCCTACTGTCTTTCCCTCTTTGTGCCCCCTTTTTCACCACTTTCCTATCTCCCAATTTTCTTTTCTTTCAAAGAAATTAGGTTTGGGGTTAGCGGGAGTAAGCACTTTTAAGCAGTGGTTAGCAGGTTTGAGCGAGTGTGCGTATGTGTGCGCTTAGCTAAGCATCGCTAAGCGTCACACAAACTTGCGCAAATCCGCTTACAACTGCTTAAAAGTGCCTTAGTCACTCTGTATGTCAGGGCCCTTGTTCTGCTCAGCAGCAAAATAAAACACCTCTGTCACTCTCGAACCCCAGACCTTGCACACACGACACTGCATGAAGTACCACTAAGCCACAGCAGATATACAATAACTTGGTGCTGAAATAAATATATAATGCAATACAATGAGTGACTGTAAAGGAAAAATAGAAAGGCCATAACACAAAGCTTGTTCTGTGGATCTTTACCAGCAATTGTTGTGGAATTGCATTACATGACTGTGATAAGAGAATCAACCATTCTAGCAGCAAATAATGTTATAGAGGCACCTTACAACCCCCACACAATATCATAGCAGGACAAACACTGGCAAATCTGTTTAGGGCAGAGGCCATACTTCCTAACTATGACTACTTTTCAGGGTTGTCCCTGATTGTGAAACATATTTTAGCTGTGCCCCTCTGAATCCCTCTGAAAAGTACTGATGTTAGTCAGAAAGGTGGGGTATTACATAATGAATAATGACAATAATAACAGTAGACACCGCTTGTACTTCATAAAAGGTGTACTAATCCATATGCACTGCTTCACTCAAGTCTACACTTACTGTTTCTCTTATTTGGAAGGTGTACCTCACTTTTAACTACCTATCCCTGACTCCATGCAAATATGTATCTGAGTGTTTCATAGGCCTGGCAGAGGCACAAACACACAGGCATATCAGCTTTTCTGCTGTTACACACTCTGCAAATAACTTTGGGAGGACTTCCACAAGCATACCCTTATGTAGGAGTACAACACAGAAATACCAAAGGATGTAGCCATGTACTGGTAGCAACTGACTGTAACAATGCCATTGTACCAGTGCCGAAAACACCTGTGGGTTGCACAGACAAAGAATAACTGGCTAACATCTGGCTACCATCTGGATAGGTTAACAGTTGGGAACTATGCAGACAGACTACCTGCCTTGATAAACTAACAGATACAGACCAGTCCTTTAATTCCAGTAAGATAACATTCACACAATAATACATAATGCTCTCTGTATGTCTGCTAGGGTCTACCAAGGATGTAGGTAGGCATACTCAGTACTGGAATTGTCCAGTTATCCTAAGAATCCTGTGCTAATGTCAACAATAAAAAACACAAATTGCAAAGCAACGAACTACCACACCACAGAAATGAAACAACGTACCAGTGGAAAAACACTTTATTCTCTCTAGCGCCTCGGCTCAAAAAAGCCTTCAAGGAGTAACAATTCACATATACCAAAGGTATTTATAACACTAACCACTTAATTATTCAATTAAACATTCAATTAAGCATAAAAATAAATGTATCCTTAAAAAAACAGTACTTTAAATTAAACTTTTCCAACAACACTCTGTATTTAACCCTTTAGGAATTAAAGTTTCATATTTCAAAATAAAAATCATTTCTTTCTTTAAAAGTATATTTTTTATTTTACCTTCACTGACTTCATTTATAAAAATCTGCTCTAATACAGTAGCCTGCAAACTATCACATTTTCCCCCATGAAATTCAGAGAAATGTTGGGCTAAGGGACTTTCTAATTTATTTGCCCTTATATCCCTTAAATGCTCCATAATTCTAGTTTTGAACATTCTTTTAGTTTGACCCACATAAAATTTTTCACAACCACATTTAATGGTATAAATAACTCGTTCTGTCCTACAATTAAAATGGCCATTAGGTTTAAAAATAATTCCATTCATACGTGGAAAAAAATTAATTACATAAGGACAACTTTTACATTTCCCACATGGTACCATTCCTTTAATAGCAATTTGTTCATACATTTTCTCTCCAGGTATACAAAATTTAGTATGCACTATCATATCCCTTATATTCCTCCCTCTTTTATAAGAAAAAGTCAATTTCTTTTCTAATAATTCATTAAGCTCTCCATAATTTCTCAAAAATTCCCAAAAATGTAAAATACATTTCTTAATATTTTCACTATATATATTAAATGTGGAGACCATAAAATATTATCCAATTCTTTATGATTCATAATATGTTTATTTTGTTTTTTCCAACATTTTAATCCAGTATTAAATCATTTATCAAATACTTTTTCTATACTTAAATCAATTAATTGCTTATCATACTGCCTTTTTATGAACATATCTGTAATATATTTAATCTCGTTTAACATTTTTTTTTCATCATTACAAATACGAGATATTCTTAAAAATTCCCCATAGGGCAAAGCTTCCATAGTATGCCTAGGATGGCAGCTTGTACCCATTAAAAATTCATTTGGACAATCAAATTTTCTATGAATACCTGTAGCAATAGGTTTGCCTACAATACCCTGTAAATTAATATCTAAAAAAGAAACTTTTAAACCACATTGTATACCGTCAAATAATATTCCAAACCTATTCAATTGTATATCTTGTACAAACTTCTCAACCACAGATTTACCCCCATCACACAAAAAAATTAAATCATCAATAAATCTAAAATAATATATAACATAATTCTCAACAAAAAATGAGTGTAAATATGTTCATAGTCCACCAATCCTATAAAAATATTTGCATACATGGGTGCAAATGCAGCACCCATGGTTGTACCTTGGATTTGGTGGACAATTTTATTATCAAAATAAAAGTAATTATTCTCCAAACAAAATGTAACTAAATCTAAAATGTAATATGTTAAAGGAGAATCGCCCATCTGTTTATTTAAAGCCTCTATTCCAAAAGAATGTTTAATATTGGTATAAAGGCTTTTGACATCTAAAGTCAACCAATACATATTCTCATTCCAAATCACATTTTTAATTCTAGCCAGAAAATCAAAAGAATTTTGTATTTAGGATGGAAGTTTCTGTGCTTCCTTCAGCAACACTTGATGTAAAATTACCCCTAGATTGTGCAAAAATAATTACTAGCCGAAACAATCGGCCTACCAGGGGGATTTTTCATGTCTTTATGGATTTTTGGTAGGCAGTAAAAATAGGCTGGACTACAATCTTGGATATTCAACTTATTCTCAACATCAATATCTAACCAGTAACCTAATCTCAAACCTCTTTGTATTAAACTCAAATAATTTTCTTTAGCTTGTAATACAGCCTCATAAGAGGCTTCGCAATATACAGACTGATCTACTAATAACTCCATACACATTCTGTAATACTGAGTATAATGCATAATGACTATCTTGTTTCCCTTATCTGAGGGCTTTACAATTAAGTCACGTTGTTTAGAAAAATCCATCAATTCAACCCATTCACTTTTGGATAAATTAAAACTTACTTTCCTCTTATCTAAACTATCTAGTAATGAATCAATTTCAAAACTTAACATCATCTGAAAGTTTTTTATTCCTTCATGCACAAATGGTGGCATGAATTTATTCCTTGTGTTAACTGCGGACGTATCTGTAGCGCAGTATGCATTTAATTCACTAACACAAGATGTAAATGAATCATTAATAGAATCATAACTAGATTCTAAAGAGGGAGTATCTATACTCTGTGAGTTATTCAAAACAGTTTTTATCCCAACATTTTTAACAGCGATACAATGAAAATAATACCAAAGATGTAATTTATGAACAAATCTTAATAGCTCTTCTTTACATTCATATTTTTTTGGCAAAACAGTTGGTACAAATTTTAAATCATGATTCAAGACAGAATAAATTTCATCACTGATGTGACAACCAGATAAGCTAACAACTATATTAGAAACAAAGCAAGAACAAGAGTCAATACCATCTAGTCCTTTTGTTTAAAAACACAAACCCTGCAGAAGTGAGTACATTAATATGCACAGTATAACAGTTCACAAACAGTTCATGTGCCAAAAGAATACTTCTCAATAACTACTTTTGTATGGCAGTTAATTATATAAGTAGAACAGAAACTACATACTCACATATATCTTGTTTAAGCATTTGTAGGGGTGAGTTAAACTCTACACTGATTGCTCTGTACTGGAAGTGGCAACAGTCAGATCTGAGTACAACATGAACATCACTGTCTACACCTATAGCTTCAGATATAAGAAGTATACCGACCTTCTGACTTAAACAAGTGTCCACAGCAAACAAGCATGGGCCCCACTCTGGAAATCTGAAAGGGCTACACCTACATAACTTAGCAATTTATAGCATTGGGTTGTTATGACAGTGAGTACTGCAATTACCACACAGCAGGCTGTATGTATTTACCAAATGCTGGGCACCAATTGGTGCAGAGGGCATCACATGCATATGTGCAGATACCTATAAAGGCAGACTGTACTTGCTATCTCCACATGCAATCATTACATTGCACGTGTTATAGCATCTGTAAACCTGGAGATGAGTAAAAAATAATTATTACTTAATAAAACAAAAATTTAATTAAGTAAAACAAATTTACTGAATTACTAACCAAAAATATTAATTAAGTAAAAAAAAACTTAAATAATAACCAAAAAAATTAAGTAAAAGCAAAATTTACTTAATTAATACCAGTAAAAAAAACTTGTCAAAACATACACAGACGGACCTGAAAGTGACAAACAGGTATGTAACAGATATGTGGTTACCGGCAAGTAGTAGATGTTTATGAAGAGTACTGTACATACTTTGAAACATGCATATGTGGCAGCAGTAGGTATGTATGCACTGATGCCATGCATAACTACTGCCATGGACAAATTAGTGTGTGGCTGTGTGCAGTGGGACATAACTGTGACAAATGTAGCTCAGCATTAAATGTCAAACATCTGATCATGTTATCTATGTTCTGTACAGTACTGTGTATAATGGCTGTTTGGGGGAGTAGTGCAAACAGCTATATAAACCTGGATGTGACAGAGTAACACATGCATGATAGTCATATAATGTGTAGCTTAGCATTGGCAACTGCTGTACTAGGCTAGTATAGTAATGTAGCATTAGCAGCTATAAATACTCCCTGTAATATTACTGTTATGCACACATGTGACAACTGTTCATGTTGTAGCAAGGCCCAACAGGTCATCCGTGAGGTCTATGGACTTACAACAGTGTGGACCTTGTGTGTGTATGACACACACATATGAAAAGATATTTATGTGTCAGATATATTAGCATCTTAACATGTGCATAGAGCAAGGGACATACTGCAACTGTTTGTGAAGGGTGGACATATATATGTTAGTGAAGGTTGTTATGTGCATATTTTTATGTAGGTTGTAGTGTGTGGCAAACAAGACAGCATGCAGTGCTGGTATATGACATGTGATGTTTAAATGTTGGGGGTATGATTTGTTAGGTTTTTAGCCTTCCATACAGGGAGTCCTGCTAAAGATACATAGGCTGAGAATACCTTCAATGCATTCTGCACAAGACTGTGCAATATTATTACGTAACTGTATCCCTCTCAACCTTTGCAAAATTGATATTCCCGCCATGAAAGGTGGACTGTATATGTGCCTATATGTAAATCTATATGTACACCAATGGATGTTTATATGTATGCTCAAGCTCAATGCTGTAAATGTATTGCCATCCCTTTTATTAAAAACCCTGTACCCATGAACTACCACATAGGTGGTAGTCTACTCAACACCAAAAGTGTGATAAGAGACCAAGGGACACAGGTGCGCAGCAGTGCCCCTTTTGATAATTACAGTGCCACACTAGTCATGTAAACTGTGTACGGTCCACATGTCATAAGAAAAGGTGTGTCATCCATGGAAAAAAGGTCAGTGTTCCACTCTACTCATCAGTCATAAAACCCATCATAGAGTACAATAGCCCTTTTGGTATGTACCTCAGAAGACATCTACAGCAACTGTAGACGCCAGGCACATACCTCACAAAGAGTATTACCAGACTCAAACAGATGCCCTATGCAGGCTGTCTTACAAAACCACAGCTACACTGTGTCATATACCGCCCACCCAGAGGCAACCTCTGCCTAACATATAAAGCTATTCCAAACCCACAGGTGTTGGACATGCTCCATGTAAACAGATCAAAATCCCTACAAGCTACACACTGTACTGATCTACACCTTATAATGTCAAAAAGCAGAACATGCTGGAGTGGTACATTCTCATCTCAGACACATACCATACTCTGGAACTAACTACCTATCAATAGCAAAGAAAGGTCCTCATTAGCAGTCATCATGAATAATCATGATGAATGGATGTGAGATAGGAAATACAACCTGGCAATCACCTCTGGTTCTGCATGACAGGGGCACATGGACTTAAATTACATGGGTGTTGAGGGGCAGGGTACTGTATGGCTAGGCTTCTATAGGCCCTACGGCTAATAGCCTATTAGCTACCTAGGACCCGATACACACACGCATGTACTTGTTGCATAAATTGCTATATGAGGTTGACTGAGTGTGATGGTGAATGTGTAGGTGAATGTGTCAATGTTGTGTATATGTGTGATAGCCTAGTGGGAAACTGTTTATATCATGGTATGTAGTGTTCTAGCTCTGATCCCCGCAAAAGATATGCATGCTATTGCTAGGCAGGAAAAGCAGTATGGCATATGGTGTGACGTAGTCCGATGGTGTTGACTGGAGTGTGCCATTGTAGGCTAAAGCAGTACATGTATGCTTATTGATTGTTAACACTAGTGAATACAAATCCCGTATGAACTGTAGTACTACCTGAAGCTGTAGGCCTAAACAGCACAGTATGGTGTATATCCACATTGCTTGTAAACACTGTTTTGTTTGTTACCTGTAGTCCTCACACGTTACATACCTCAGGCATAAGGTTTTGTAAGTGCTGACACACAGTACTGTATGGTACACAGGTAAAGCTCATCTGGGTTGCCATACCTTTGTGTCTTGTAGGTATGTCTGATGTGTGTGTGGGTATGCTTGTAATATGGCCTCAGTTGTATGTGTGTTACAGGATATAAGTGCATATCTAGCAACAGGTATAGTTTAGTACAGCAGTATGCCACCTATATTGATGAATGTGCACATATGTTACTTAGGGGTTTGCTATCAACATGTAGTGTGGTGTACTGGTAGTACTGTAACTGTACTTTACAATCATTTCAATGGATGACATATTTCTGTATGTATTAGCTTCATATATACCTCCTGTGGCTAGGTGGTGCATTGTGTCACATACAGTGTGCCATGTACTGTTGTATAGTCTTACATACTGGTTTCACTTTGTTGCTGTGCAGAACATGGTTTAATATATAGAACATGCCAGGCACTGTCAGGCAGTTGTGGGCTGAGCACTGATATGTGGTATTAAAAGTGTGTATCTACTGACAGCCAATAGGTTGCTATATATGGCATTTCATTGATATATGCACTTTAGAATGTTAAGTGTGCCACATGACTTGCTCACAATTATTGTTTTATTGTCTTCCAGGGACATGTCTCACCATCACAGCCTTGCATATTCCCCTGAAGAGGAGGAAATCATAGTATTCACCCTAGTACAACATCACACCCTGCTGTTCTCCAGAACCAGTCAGGACCAGTATGAGCGCACTGCACTGTGGCAAGATTTTGTCCATCGGGTTAATGATGTAGGCATGCATAACCAGACTTATGAGCAGGTACACCATCACTGCAGTGATTTAATTAGACATGTCTGGCAGCATGCCTCCGATGTCCGCAGACAACAGCTTGCCACAGGTGGTGGTGCAGCATTACATCCACCCCTCACTAGAGTGGAAGAGCTGCTCCTCAGCATGGTGGCTCCTGGCCAACCACTACAACAGACATGTATCATCATGGAGGCTGGAGTCACCCAGCAAGTTGACTCGGAGCATGCAGGTAACATGGCATATCTGTAGACTAATGTTAGCTTGATTGTTAGAACATGCATATGTCAGATGTGTACTGTGTATTTAGAAGATGTGGAGACTGGTGTTGTGCAATACTGATAATTTGGAACATAATCTGTATGCCTGTGACTGTCAACCGTTGTACTACTGCAAAATTGCAAACTCACAGCAGCAAATGCCATAGTTGTTGACACTGACAAACTGTCTCATATCCTTGTAGGTCCCTCTGGTGTGACAGCAAGACAGCAGCCCCATGCTGGTGAGTGTTCTACATTTAATATAGCAAATAACATGTGCATGTCATAGGTGAGTTGTAGGCCATATACACATGTAAAACACCTACACATAATGCATGCTCTGCATGTTTTCTGTGGGACTATGCACATCTCAGTAACATGAGTAGCTGCCTCAAACACATGCAATACACAGTGCATCCCAAACAATTGTGGTACACTGTAGTGGACATTGTATAGGCAGAGTCAATACACATGCACACAACATACACCACTTTGTCATATGCAGTACGTGTTAATATGATGCACATGGCGTATTTAGGCACCTGCTATACGGTCAGACTCCAGTATCCCAAATGTCATCCACACAGCACACATACTATACCTGAGTGGTAGAGGCTTATCATGGGGCAGTGTGACACTCTTCAACACACAACACATTCATGTTAGGCAATGCTCCCTATTGAACACCTTACATACCCATGTAACAACTGCCTGTGAAATGGTTAATGTAGCCACAGTGCTGCAGTTCAGGTACAGCAATATAGTTGCCAGTGTGGCACACATTAGTGGCCTTGAGTGACCACATGATGCTGCCTGATGATGGCTCATGGTACTACACTACATCCAGTTACAGTAACTACAGTACTACACATGGCATTCATTGCTATACACCTCACAGTTGGGTGCATCCAGCCATGGTATGTATACCTGTGAGGGATGGTGCACAGGACATTGAAAAGCATTTAATACTTGCACAGCAATGTTGTGTCCATGTACACATTGTGTTCCAGGGTGAGGCCAATCATTGAACAACACACATGTATCAAAGACATGTATACTGTTAATAACAAGGACTCTCTACACTCGCACTGCATGCTGTTGAGCAACACACATCCTGCATGCTGACACGTGTGATAGGACTCTTTGGCTTGTGATACTGTACTCCACCATCAACCACTAATGAGTATGTTCTGGACTGCTGTTGTTGTGTGTGTGTGTGTGTGTGTGTGTGTGTGTGTGTGTGTGTGTGTGTGTGTGTGTGCGTGTGTGCGCATGTGCGTGTGTGTGTCTACTTAAGTGAGTAGTGTATTTGTATTCATGTGTTCTTGTGTTCATGTGTTCATGTGTGTAAGTGTGCATGTGTACCTGTGTGCATGTGTTCATGTGCTCATGTGTGCAAGTGTTCATGTGTGCATGTGTTCATGTGTTCATGCGTGCATGTGCTCATGTGTTCATGTGTGCATGTGTGCATGTGTTCATGTGTTCATGTGTGCATGTGTGCATGTGTTCATGTGTTCATGTGTGCATGTGTGCATGTGTTCATGTGTTCATGTGCGCATGTGCGCATGTGTTCATGTGTTCATGTGTGCATGTGTGCATGTGTTCATGTGTTCATGAGTGCATGTGTGCATGTGTGCATCTGTTCATGTGTTCATGTGTTCATGTGTGCATGTGTGCATGTGTTCATGTGTGCATGTGTTCATGTGTGCATGTGCGCATGTGTTCATGTGTGCATGTGCGCATGTGTGCATGTGTTCTTGTGTGCATGTGTGCTAACATCATGTACAGATTGTAAAGTGTGTTTCCTGTCTTCCTGTCACAGGTGCTGAGGTTGTGTTGGTTGAGTGCAGCAGGGAACCTGAAGTCACCACCACAAATAGTGTAAATGATGATACATGTGTTGTGGCACAGGCGGGTTTGACAGGGTCTGTCATTGGGCTGCCAGTCGACAGTACACAGCTTTCCACCCCATCTATGTGCACATTCATACTGCCAATGCATCCCTCATCACCAATGGCCTTAGCTGAGGGACAGCATACAGTAGGCATTGACCAGGATAGTGTGGTATCTATGGCACATGCATCCCCTCACAGCAGCCATACCCAGATTCCTGGAATGGTACCACATAGGCAGATGTCCAGGGGTTCTCATGGGAGCACTGCTGGTCATAATGCCCCTGGCAGACGTGCCCCCACAGGTCTTACAACCTCAGGTATGTTCCAGGCTGTAATGCAGGCACAGGCACATATGGAACAGTACACCAGACAGGGACTAAGGGTGCAGAGGGCCCATAACACCACTATCATCGACAGTATCCTTGACCGTGTCGGTGCTGTCCGTAATTACACCGAGGTCATTCATAGATGTTGGGGGGAAATATTAGATGTCCTCCGCAATGTCATGTCCATGAGCCAGGACAGTGCAGGATGGCTGAGACGTCGACATGGATGTATGCCAGCAACATCATCAGCTGGCAGTCGTCGCAGATGACACACAAGTCACAGCCGCTCCCGTAGTGGCAGTACCAGCCCCAGCAATGTTGGGGCTGGGCTATCAATAGACCATCATAGAAGACCACATGCACTTGGCTCTGGCCAGTCCCAGCAGGGACATAGGTCCAGTCGACATCCCTCTGCCTCTGATGATAGTACCCAGTCTGGCTTAGTACCCGATACTGTCCGTGGCACCCCTGCCAGGCACAGGTACTATGTCCATAGCCAGAGATGGTGATCTGTACAGCCTGGCAGGTACAGTCTGTGGCTGTCCCACAACCTCCTATATATGGCAGCCACATGGTGGAACTGTGTGCATGCAGACACACACACATAAACCAAACACCTAGGGCTAACACATGCACACACACATTACATCAACATTGACCCACACTGTACTGTTGTCCCTCACATGCACACACACACATACATGTCGATTGGATGGGTCACTGTCGGGCTCTGTCAAACCAACAACACACCCTGTGCATATGATGAAACTGTGCCACCTCCTGTCATCTGTAACATTGATGCAGGAACAGGCTAACATGGTGCTGATGCACTGGGTGACTTTATAGCAGTGCAGCAATGTTAGCATGTTGTCAACAGTAAAGTGTAATGATATCCTTGTAGGTATATCTAAGCAGGCATGATGCATTAAAGCTATGATTATCAATGTAGTATTGTTTACACCAGTGTTAATTCCAAAAATGTATTGTCCGCCCATGTGCCACTTGGCTGATGTGTGTAGTTTTGGCAGCATGTGTTGGTGAGTGGACATTACGTGTGTGATGTGTGCAGTACAGATTTGCAGGTGTACATTTGTGAACATGGTAGAGGTGCACTGTCTGCATGTACGTGCATAGTGGACACATGGGAAGGGTGACATGCCCTGTATTACACAGTGTTAACACTTCATAATTTCTATTGGTGGCCAGTATGCATTTTACTACACATATGTTTTAACTTGGGTAAACATGTGTGTATGACATGGTTTGACACTATGCTGTGGGTGATACTGTTACTATCTGTCATTGGTTTGCATTCTGGTAGTATGCACAACCTCAACAGCCTGACTATAACCAATCGTTAGATGATGTCTTGACAACTGACACACAGATGTAGGAAACTCAGTAGCATTTGGATCCTTTCCTGGACTATACTATACCAGTAACCAGTGGTATTGACCGCCACCCATTCCTGGGACCACTCCTGTTTAGCATATAGCCCTCTTAGGTACAAGCAAACACACTAGGGATATGTCCGTCCACATCTGGAAATGCATACAGTGGCCTACAATGCATTCTTCGGATGAGACACTTATCCTCCACAAGGGTATCATACAGACATATACCTGTTGTCCAACCCATGCTGTAAATCTATAAGCCAACTATAGCATTGTCATCCACATTTACTAAACTTAGTATCCCGACAGTACCACTTAGGTAGTAGCCCCCAACATATAGAACGGGTACCGATGTGTACATGCAGCCAAGTGTTATGTCATCTGTCCTTTGGTATTCACATTTCCAAAGGTATTCTGAAGTCCCTCCGTGTATCACATAAGCAATAAGGGGTCTGTATGCATATCCACAAAGTTGTTGTACACCTATAATGAATGTTCATTATTGACAGACTTTGTTGTGTTTGAACATGTCTGAAATATACCCCAGGCATGAACCCTCACTCACACTATTTTATAGAAACTGTCATGGGTGTGTGTGACACAAATGACCTAGACCACAGATCACTACAGTGGCTGGCCTTGTCACAAACATACATATGTGACCTAAGGTCTGAGAAGCAGCAGCACAATCTGTCAAAGGTAACAGATGTATTCATGTAGAAAGCAGGCTTCACACCTATGATCTAATTGAGGTCACATGTACATATATGTATTTGCCACACAGATACCTGAAGTGTGCAATGCACATACTGTTGTTATACTGATATGTCATACAGTAGTAAAAGCAAAACCCACAACACATTGACCAACAGTGTCACACACACACACCCTCAGCAATGGCAGGATTCAAACCCCTACCTAATTATGTTATGATACTCGAGAGATAAGCATTAACGCGATGCGCTATAAGCTTTACTGGTAGTTTTCATTTCCACTGCTATATTTGTAGGATGCTGACATCATCAGACTTGCCAAAGAGGAATATACCACTTTTAAGGTGTTTTCATAGTCTCCAAAAAGGGCACTCCTCTCAAAGGAACTCACACAGAAACATACACCCCCCCCACCCCCACACTCAGCAATTGCAGGATTTAAACCCCTATCTAACTATGTTATGGTACTAGAGAAATACGCATTAACACAACGTGCTATATGCTTTACTGGGTGTTTTCATTTCTCCTGCTATATTTGTAGGATGCTGACATCATCAGACTAGACATGGTAGTGTGTGTGCACTTTGTTTTATGCAATCCCAGGACTGAGCCATGGGGGACAGCAGGTGTTACCAGCTTGAACAGGACTCCAGAATTCTTACCTTGTGTGATCTATCTGTGGCCCAGTTGGCAATCCATCAGATGACAATACATATTTATGCACAGGTTGTTGATTTTGTGGATACAACATGTGTCTGGGATGTTGGAAAAGGGCTATTCAAAGTCTATGTGGGACGTGTGCAGCTCATTCTATTGCTATATGTCCTGGGTGGCTGCCTTGCAAACAGTCTAGCAGGTTTGGGAACCATGATCTGCCCATGACCAAACCAAAGTTGGTAGGGTTGTGTGTTTGTAGGCTTCCGGTAGCTCTGTTTATGACTTCAATCATGATGGGCTCCATGGCCTTGCAGATCAGACTTCATAGGCTTATAAGACTATAGTTCCCATGGTCTGTTGTGCACCAACACTTGTGGAGTGTGCCATATGTTGCTGTGACCCATTCAACAGTTTCATATCCTGTAGAGAGGATGAGGCTCAACAGACTGTTCAGGTGCAGGGTCTATTTGTTCTGCAGTTCACTTATGACACATATAGGGAAACTATGTAATCCAATTGATGTCATGTTTTCAGCTTTGGAAGGAGCTGTTTACCCATTCTACATGTGATATCTCTTGGTATGATGATAGGGCCTTTTGTCAGTTGGAGGTGGGTATGTATATATGGGCCTGTCTGACAGGATGTTGGCATTGTCAGTCATTTACAGCTGGCCCTGACTCAGGACATATGAGTGTACATTGCTATTTATGACATAGCTGAAGGAAGTGTCATAGTTCTGTATGGACTCCTTCACAGATAATCTTTCCATAACCTGAATTGGATAATGTTTGGAGTGCACATTGTTTATTGATGATACTGATTGCAGGTTTTTTATCTTTTTTGCTTTTCCACTTTCTATGAACAACCTAAGTATCTATAGTACATATTTGATTATGACAGGGTTCCAATATATTATATATGTGTCTGTTGTCATATAACTGTGTGCCCAAGGCAGGATTGGTGAATAGTGAGAGGTTCCTGGGTTAACACATGCAACTGCCAGATATGTGTGGCCCACTGCTGTACTCAGACATGGCCTAAGTGTGTGAGCATGCCCAGTTTGGCCTTTCAGTATGTTGTTGCCTGACATTTGCCTCATTTATTCAAGTGTGTGAGCATGCCCAGTGTGACCTTTCAGTATGTTGCTGTCTGAAGTCCACTACATTTGTTGACGTGTGTGAACATGCCCAATATTAACATTTATACTATATGTCTGTTGAAAATCAAGTTGTATTTTTACTGCAGGGCTCACCTTTGTGTCATAACTCAACAGGGATTATGCTGTGCCTGCAGGGTTTCCATGAGACACTTTGCATAGACTTATCAACATTTCTTCATACAGGCCGACCAGTGAAATACTGTCATGGTTTAGTGAATCAGTACTGTAACTATAGTGCACAGTATCCTGGGTTCGAGGACTGTCACTGCTTTATATTTTCATACTAGGCAGACCAGACTGCTTAAGGACCAGTAAAGCAAATATGAGCATGTTTACCTGCTTTTGCTCAACTTTGACCAAACTTGCCCAACATTGCTCAACGTTAGCCAACATTGCTGAACGTTGCCCCATATTGCTCAACACTGCCCAAAGTTGTGCTAGTTAGTGTGTGCAATTTTGTTTACATATACTAAATAGTGGTAAAAGCTGTTTAGCACTGCTTTATATTGCTTAAAACATGGCACTCATGCCTCAGGTGGTGCTGCAGGGCTGCCTATGTTGGATGCACATAGTACACTCTCTATACATGTTTGAAAACAGGTAGTGTCACGTTAGGCATCCCTTTTACTATATGTGTGAGTCAGAGAGAGGTAAAAGCATACTGGGCATGCCTCCTTCTGCCTACTGGGGGAGACTCAGGTTGTTTGTCCTCCAAGTCACGCTCTGCCTGTGATGGCCTTGGCAATGGTGGGGGGCTGTTTGGCCCGGCCCTATGCTGCTCCTGCTGCAGCTGTGTTCTCAGGATCATATTATGTAGCATAGCACATACAATTACAATTTGGGTACATGTAGTTGGTGAGTACTGCAAGGCTCCACCAGATGTGTCCAGGCACCGGAAATGTGACTTGAGCAGCCCAAACACAGGCTCTATTACATTTCGTGTTTGTGCGTGTGCCTCATTATGGCATTCCTGTTCAGGTGTGTGTGCATTTCTGATGGATGTCATCAGCCATGGCTCCAGTGCATATCCAGCATCCCCCACTAGGTAACCATGAGGGATGTCCCCATTGGCAAATGTCTGGTACAGCTGTGTCAGATGCCAGATATGGGAATCATGGTAGCTTCCAGGGCAGCCAGCACACACATTCAGTATTACCCCCTGGACATCACACATGACCTGTCAGTTGATGGAGGGGAAGCTCTTGCGGTTAAAGTAGGCACTACCCCGCTCACCAGCTGGTGTTTTGATGCGTATGTGCGTGCAGTCTATTGCACCCACTACCTCAGGGTATTCCGCTATTTGCTGGAAAAGACACATATTGCTGGCCAATACTTCACATGAATTGGTGAAATATACATGATCACTGACATTTGCTGACATGGCATTCAGGAACTGGTGCAGTACCCTGGATGCTGATGCCTGTGAAATCCCCATCATACCACCAGTTGGCCTCTGGAAGGTACCTGTTGCTAGTATTCTTAGGCCAACACATACCTTGGTTTCCACTGGGATGGGTTCCCCTCTGTTGGTTCTGTGTGTGAGGCGTGGCCTGCACAGCTCAACAATTTGCTGCATGAGGTCTCTGTCTACTCTATAGCGCTCCACTATCTCCAGCTCATGTAGCCCCTGGTAGGTTCCCCTGGGCCTGTACACTCTTCTCCGTCTCCTCGCTGTGAGTTGCTCAGCAGCATTCACATTGTCACCACCCTCAGCATGTTGCATATGTCACCTTATAACAGCAGTGGCAGCCCCTACGATTTCTTTGTCTCAGTAAAGCTTTTTAAGTTTTCACTTCTCTTAGTTTACTGCAGTGTTGCAGTGTCTCTGAGGAAAACATGGTGGAAAGTTGTTTGCAGAGTTTTAAGTGCTGGGCTGGGCTAGTGTACTGCCTGTATAATTGCCTGATTCTGATTGTTTTCACCTGCTAGCTCTGCTAGTTCTCCTTGGTTAACTTCCTACTATTTGTTGTGCTTCCTTTTCCCTTTCTGTTTCCTCAGGGGGCAGCGCCGTGCAAACAAGCGCAAACATGTGCACACCAGCTCACACATGCGAACACATGCTTACATGGCCTAACACTTGCTGACTCCTGCTTGAACGCTCGCACACAGGCGCAAACGCGCTTACACAGATTTCAACAACCTTACACATGCTTACTCCGGCTTAAACGCAAGCACACAGGCGCACACGCACACACACAGTCTTACTCAGATTTACAGGCACGCACCCACGCGCAAACATGTTGCAGGCACTTCTACAAGAAACTTTAGTGTTATCCACGGCATACACCTTCAATTTCTTGGCTTTAGCTAGGATACCTGTTGACACGTCTCTTCCAGTGATGAGTAACTGACAGCAAACACATGCCACTCTGCTCCAATGAGCTTGCATTCTTTCATACATACCCCCCTCATGATGTCACCTATCTTCTACTCTGATACTCCCCTTATCCTACTCTTACACTCCACGGACTTTGCTCATATGCCATTTAAAATTGGGATTCACTATCCTTATCCTTATTTGCATAGGATGGCCTACTAATGCTTGGTTACATCTCTTTGACTGAGCTTCCCCCCTTAGCAACCTCTACTCAGTAGCCATGTTGTCTTCAGCCTGCCATTATCTTGCATGGCAGTTGAATATTTTGAATAAAATCCCTATTTGTGGCTTTTATTTTTTTTTTCATGGTTTTTAGAGTGCAACACTTTTGCGCAGAGTTGTGCTACGCTTAAACTTCGGAGATAGAGGTAAAAAAAATATATATTTTTTTTTATTTTGCAACAGGAAGAATTGCCAATGGCCGTATATTTGGCCATTGGCATGCTTCCTCAACTGGATGCATCCTTTATTTTGAGCTGTCACGGCTCTGTTTTGCTATTTGCAGAACGCTACTCAGTTGACAACGGAGTACATTTCTGAAATAACACTACTCTTACTGGGACAGGTTAGGGTTTCCTGGATCGCAAATTTACCTCATTTGCATAGCTTTTGGCAGCAAATTATGTAATTTGCATAACCTAACTCTGTCCTTGTAAGATTTGTTTTAGGAGCTCTCTTGCACGCCCCTGCCGGCTGTTCCTGGATCTCTCGGCAGACATGTTGGCTGCATGGAGTCTTACTCTACTCTTAGACTCTGTGCAAGCCTTCATGAATCCGGCCCTATATCTTTTCAAAATAATATAAATATTGTTTATTCTTATTACAAATATTAATATGATAATTCAGTTTATGGAGCTCAGATGTGATTTAGTTTAATCCATCAGATTAGGAATGATTTTCATTCCATGGCTAGTGTGGATCTTAGTTTTGTTAACATTTATTAATTTAAATTTGTTCATAGGTTCATAGGTTCATAGGTTCATACTAGGCTATCTGCCCAAGGGCATTTATAAGCCTAGCCCATAGTTATGTGGCTTTCGCCACCCCTTTAGTTTGAATAAAAACTATGCCTATCATTTTGCTGTGCCTCTGTCAAGCAGTGACGCTGAAGTAATCCCTGGGGTATATCTGCAATCTCCCATCCATTGGTCAAGATTCCTCTTGAACAAGACCAGAGAGGTGCTCTGCCTCACATGTACCGGGATTTTGTTCCACAGCATAGGGAGTCTCTGGGTGATGAATCTGTCCTCCAGCACGTTCTATTTATAACTGTGTCAAGGTTTAAGTCTCCCGCCCTTGTGGTTCTGAGGGATCTAGATTTTTGAGGTGAAGCATATTCATCAAATCTGGGTTTGACATGGCCTTATATGTCAGGCACAGGTCACCTCTGAGCAAGCGATATGAGACTGAATAGAGCTGGAGTTCTTTCAGTCGGGCAGCATAAAACATATTTTTGAGACCCTTTATCCTTTTGGTGAGGAACTTTTGGGGCCTTTCAAGCTGCAGCAGGTGTCTGGTCAGATACATTCAACGGGCATTGTACTCAATCATAGGTCTAATAAGTGATGAGTACAGGGGACGATGACCTCCTTGATCTAGATGTTCATGATCAGGTGGGTGATATAGAAGGTTTTCCTAACTACTTTAGCAACATGAGTGTCATACTGTCAACCTGGGTCCCCAGATCTCTGATGACTTTTTCTGTGCTCAGTGGATTGCCACCTATATGGTAGCTAGGGAGCTATTTTTTGTTATTTCACAAAAACATTTTTAGTATGCCTGATCAAAACATTACTTTATTGGTAAACATGCAAAGTATAAAACTGATAATTTCCTTTAAAAAGCTCAAACATATACTTTATAGTTATCAGAGGAAAATGCTTAATAGTCACAATAAAACAAAAAATACATAGTCTAAATAACCTAAGATGGATTTAACTTTATTATCTTTAAATACCAATGGCTTAAACAATCATAGCAAGAGATCAAATCTACTGAAATATTTAAAACTGAACAAAACACAAATTGTTCTTCTTCAAGAAACTAATTTCAAAACAAATGACAATTACAAATGGAATCCTAAGGAATATATGATATTGACACAATCCACTTATAAGACAAAGACAAAATGGGTAACAATTTTATGGAAAACAAATGTGATTAACCCAGAAATCATTTATAAGTATGAAGATAAAGAAAGCCTTATGGCATTAGTAATAGTTAAATATAATAACAGAATTTGGACCCTAGCCAATCTATACTGGTCACCAGGCATTGGAACAGGAACTGTTAAAAAAACACTTGGATTTCATTTCCAATAATTATAAAGGCAACTTAATATTAGGAAGTGATTTTAACTGTATATTTGATATTTCTGAAACTACAAACAAATGATCGCTGCCTACATCTGCTGTATCAAAAGCTTTAAACAAGTGAGTAGAATCATTTCATCTTGTAGATACTTTTAAATTTAAAGAAGATAAATCTTTGTTGTTTTCCTATCAAGATCACAGATTTGGTACCCAAACTAAAATAGATAAAATATTTGCTGCCCATGACTTACACTCTAAAATCATTAATTTCTCAATCACTCCCTGCCCCTCTTCAGACCACAGTTCATTGATACTAAAACTTCAAAATGGATACAAACCATTAATCTTTAACTCCAGAATTCCTGCATATATAACTAAAATTAAAGAGTTCAAACCCTGGTTATTACCTGAATTACAGTTCTTTTTAGATATTAATTACACCACAGAGATAAATAAAATAATTATATGGGACTTATTAAATGCTTACATATATAGTAAAACCCTAACTTGGTATAAACAAAACCAGATAATGGGTTTCTGAATTATTATATCTACAATCCAAACTTTTGTCAGTAAAAGCTGAAAAAATCAAAATCATTTGGAGATAAAAAAGAAAGTAGAAACATTAAACAATAAATACAACACAATTCTAACACATAAAACTAGTTTAGTTTTAGAAAAACTTAAAATGAATACCTTGGCCACTTCTCCCAAATATCTACATAATTTATCCACAAGAATCAAAATACAATCAAAAGCTAATAACATTAAAAGTATCTTCCAAGAAAAGAAAGGGAAAAATATATTGGCTATAGGTGACATTCTTGATGCCTATCGAAATCACTATATGGAACATTTCCAAAAAGAAAATATACATATTGATCAATTTAATCTAGATGAAAAAACAGAAAAATTAAAACTAGATCTGCAAGCACACATGTCCTACAAAGAAATTACAGATACAATA
The DNA here is from genome assembly GCF_019279795.1 of Protopterus annectens. Classification (NCBI taxonomy): domain Eukaryota; kingdom Metazoa; phylum Chordata; order Ceratodontiformes; family Protopteridae; genus Protopterus; species Protopterus annectens. The sequence continues at coordinate 1,059,968,550 of NC_056730.1, read as the reverse complement.
AAAGAGGGCAAAAATAATAAAGCTCCAGGTATAGATGGCATAATTATAGAAATATATAAACTTTTTCCTTCAAAGATACTATCCCTCTTCCATAAAACTCTATTAGAAATTCAGTCACAAGCATTAATACCACCCTCTTGGAGATATTCCTTAATCACACCAATCCTAAAAGAAAACAAATCCCTAAACCTCTGTACCTCATATAGACCTATATCATTATTAAATAATGACTATAAGATATTTATGACAATATTAACGAACAAAATGAAAATACCACTATCCATGACAATAAATTATGATCAAACTGGATTTATATATTATAGACACATGACAATATTAAAAGGATAATTTCTCTTATAGATTATATTAATAAAGAAAATAAAGAAACACTCATAATTGTCTTAGATATAGAAAAAGCCTTTGATTCCCTAAATTGGGACTATTTATTTAAATTTTTTGGTGTTATTTGAATTTCCTCCTTCCTTTGTTCATCTACTAAATAATATATATGCAAATAACTTAGCATATGTTAAGCTAGGTCCTTTCACCTCTGAATCTATACATATAACAAAGGGTACTAAAAAGGATGTCCCATGTCACCAATTCTCTTTGCTTTGGCTATTGAAATATTGGCAGATTCAGTACGTAACAATACCAAAATCAAAGGAGTAGATGTTTATGAACAATACAATTTTAAAGTAATGCTCTTTGCTGATGACATATTATTAACATTATCCAATATAAAAGAGACATTAGAATAATTAGATATTTTAATTGACACATTTTACAGGACTTCAGGACTCCATTTCAATAAATCAAAATCAAAATATTTTTAAATAAAAAAAATCTACCTTAAAATATCTAGGAATTGAGTTATGCAAGGATAATAATGAATTAGTCTCAAACAACTACAATAATATCATCATTACAATTAAAATCTCTGTGGAAAAGTGGAACAAAATAATTATTAACATTTGTAGATAGACTACAGTTAATAAAAATGGTTTTATTACCCAAGATTCTAAATATAGCTTTAGTAATACAACTGTTACCAGAAAGGAATATACTCAAAGAAATAAATTCATGCCTAATAACATTTTTTATGCCTAATAAAATTATTTATGATTTCCCAAACGAAACAGAATAGCTTTAATACATCATATCAGACCATGGAAACAGGGAGGATTAAACATTCCTGATATAGAAACATATATAAAAGCATCAATATCTAAAACAATCTCAGGTTGGATAAATCCAAATTATTCCACAAATTTGGATATAATTACTAACTGTAATATCAATAAATGAATTTGATTTACAAAAAAATTCAAATAACAGATAAAAACAATTTTCCATGGCACATATTATGTATTAGTATGCAATATAACATAACTAAGCCCACTAAAACTCATGTGATTAAGTATTACATTGACTCATTTAGGAAAATTATTAATGCAAATACAGATTTAAAAATCTGGTTTGATCTTTTAACACCATTCATAGTTACAAAGAGCTATCCACTTAAAATATACAAATAAATAATTCCTGGGAACAGAAAGGATTTGTTTGTTTTTTTCAATGTATCAAAAAACTAAAAGTTCTGGATATGCAAACAATAGAAATAACATACAAAATTCTGCAACAAGATCGGCTAACTATGTGAAGCATTCTAACATATTTACAAGATTTATGCAGAATAGTTACTAATTCTTCATTTAAAGAAATACCTAAACTTATGAAATACCTATATGAAATCATACATAATGATTATGGCATGGGAAATAGTATTTCAAAATTTTACAGTCTATTGATAAATTATAAAACAACACCCAAATCTTCATATTAAAATTATATAACAAAAGGACACTCATTACAGCTAACTGAGGAAATTAAATCAAATATTTTATTATCAATAAAACATACATCCTTTACACAATACTGGAAAATGTTTAATTGGAAATGCTTGCACAGAGCATTCTTAACTCCAGATAGAATTACTAAAATTAATTATTTCACAAAGGGAATATGTTGGAGTTGTGAGCAAATACACAATGCAGATTGGAATCACATTTTTTTCCAGCTGTGTTAAAATTAAGCCATTTTGGAATGGTATTAAAAACTTTTTACAAGCTTTATTTAATGAATTGTTTAACTTATCTAAAGCTCTAGTATTATGAAATGTGTACAAAGGTCCTCATTTGTATGAGTCAAATATGTATCTAGTATGGGCAATACTTGCAATCTCAAGGAAGTATATAACAAGAAGATGGAATACAAACAAATACAGACTTTGGAAGACTTCTACAGCCTACTGAAGACCACAGCCATTGTTGGAAATTAAAATTAAAGAATTAAGCATTCATCCTAAGCCATTTATTAACAATCCATGGAAAAAAGTCTTATCAGTGAATGACACTTTACAATAACTGAACAGATACACTCTGATAACTGGATTGTTATACCTATAAAGTAATTGTATATATTGAGCTTTGTTATAGTGTCAGGCTGATGCAAATAGTGTACATAGTTATTAAGATGGTATATACAAATACTATGGAATCTATTCAACTGTATTTGAAAAATAAAAAATTTTTAAGAAAAAAAAAGAAACATTTCCCCAAAAGACCCATCCAGTAGATTCCCCATGTAAGCACAAGCACTTAAATGACATCAAAATGAAACATTTCCCCAAACAACCCCTTCAGTAGTCTACTCATATATGCACAGCAATTAAATGTCTTCAAAATGAAGTGGTAGCCCAAACCAACCATGCAATAGTTTTCACAGTGTATGCAGAAAACTTACTTGACATGAAGATGAAACATTTCGACCATGACCCCTACATTAGTTTGTCCATGTATGTACAAGCACTTGAATGACATCAAAATGAAGCCTTTCATCCGATGACCCTATAAGTAGTTTGCCCACATATGCAAACGCACTTAAATGACATCAAAATGAAACATTAGCCCAAATGAACCACCCAGTGGTTTGTTCATATATGGACAAGCACTTAAATGACATCCAATTTAAACCTTTGCCCCAATGACCACCCACATAGTTTGCACATGTATGGGAGCCCAGCAGTACAATTTACATACATGTACTGAAATCTTCTCCATCTGTGCCATGCTTCACAACACCAACCTGAGAAAACAGCTTCAGCAGGATCAACAAGGGGAAGGGACACATATCCCACCACCACTGACAAGGTCACCAAAGCCACACACAGGTGAGGAGTCAGAGGGGGAACTAGCAGCAGCTGTGGGTGTAAGCAGACATATGCATGCTCAATATGCCCTCTCTTTGGCTAAGAGGTAACGTGTAGCACACTCACTCACCACCTAAAAGGTTAAAACCTTCATCCTATGCATTGATTCCGGGCAATGCTCACAATGTTTACCTACCCATGTAATGGCTGTGTGCTCTTTACATCAGACAGAGTCAACCTTGAACTAAAACTGTAGCAACTGCTGGATTTACAATGTGACTGTTGAACCTATAATATTAAAAAAATGTGTAATAATACAAATGAATGGCATATCCCTGATAATGCTACTTGGTAATATAAATAAGTAAAAGGTGGGTGATTTTTACAGCAATGACTTCAACATGTGATAGCAATGACTTACGTGAACACGTGTTCTTTATCAAATAATAGGCCTTAGGCATCAAAGATTCACACATTCATACCTCTCAAAAGTACTGATGGTCACTGAATGTCTTCAGTTTTGCCTCATACTTTTGTACTGCCAAATTATTAAAGACAGAAGTTAGAAATTAATGACACACATTTCAGTTTCAGATTTCATATCCCTCAGAAAAATCTTAAAAATCGTGATGGAATAACTGTTTGATTCTATCAACTATCTTGCTTTGTAAGAAGAAAATATTTCAAAAGTATCCCTGTTGTTCAGCCGTTATCCCAGTTTTAGTCATGGCTTGAACCAGCTTTGTTGCTGTAAGAGTATGGGAGGCATGTGCACATTACAAAAATCTGTAAGAAAGCAGTACAATTAGCAAAACAGCATGACAAACACAGATATCCTAAGCACTAAGTCAGCTATGCACCCTGAGCATCAGACAGAAAGCTTATGAATCCATGAATTCAAAAGATAAAAAACAAGGATATGACATAGTTAGCATTATTTGCACAGGGTGTTGTGTGCGTGATGACCAGGAAGCCTAGGCTGACACAAAAGGTAAATGAATGTGTGTGAGTAAGACAGAGAAAGAAGCAGACATTTGGATAAAGTATCAAATGACCACTGAGAGACAGAATGTGATTTAAGCCTCACAACTGAACTGTGTAGCTGTTTTGTGTGTGTGTGTGTGTGTGTGTGTGTGTGTGTGTGTGTGTGTGTGTGTGTGTGTGTGTGTGTGTGTGTGTGTGTATGTGTGTCTGTATGGGCAGTCCAGGTGAAATTAGCATGTGAGTGTCTGCAAGAACACAGCCAAGCTCTGTCCTAGTTCTTCATCTTGGTATGTCAGACAGTTATGAGTCATGCATGGTAGAGATGACAGTTCATTGTCATCATACCCAACCATGAGAACTGCCTCTGCCAGGAGCTGCACTGGCATGTACACACCCATGGTTAGATGCACTGCTGCTACCTGAATGTGCCTGTTGTCTGCTGGATGAGCTCTCCTCATGAGTATGCTCAAGACCACAATCCTATATCCTGCCATATCTGGGTGTGGACACCTCAACCACTGCTGGAGCAGTAGAAGTAGTGCTACTATAGGAGCATGACTGGGCACAGCCACATCAGCAAATATCAGATAATGTGGCTGACATCCCCCTCCCAGCAGATGTTCCATCACAGACACTGCTGTTCCAACATGCCATTCATTTGATCAATCGAATCATCAACATAGTGGAAGCAGTCATGGATGTCAGGCTGTGCCACATCTACAACTATAGGCATTTCCTCAGAGGCCCTATTGGAACATGCCTGCACATCCATGACAGGCCTAAACATACTCGAGTGGTATGGAAAGGTACACTTAGACCAGATAAAGGAGGACAGTAGGCCTCCTCCTCCGAGCACCCTTAATAACCCACCTTTGTGACACCTCACCCACATTTTGACTATGGCCAGAGTCAACAGGCACTGAAGCCACAATAACTATGCTACCCTGATTAAGATTCTCACCCTCCACCTTGTCCAATATCTGTGAGCCCACTGGAATGGGTTTGCATAGGCCTACTGGTTGTGTCCAATGGAATTACAGGGGATAGCTGACTGTCAACTTCAGTGTCAGATTCAACTTCTACACCCACCAACTGTGCATCTGTTTCCCTGCCATCATCATCAGAGTCAGACGATACTCTGACATCAGGTGCTAAGAGTTCTACACTTACACTTTCAGGATCACCTCTGATAATAGCAGCAAATACAGGAATGAAATTAATAGTTACTCTACTACAGTTAGTAGAGTGCTGCTAACAAACAGCTAACTGCTGTCTGTTAGCTGCTAACAACCTGACTCCCATATCACATATATGGATAAAATAAAATTTTCTGTGAACTGCTCATCAGTACTGAAATAAAAATGCTTGGCTTAACATGTGCAGATGACAACACTTGCTAGGGAGGATAGTCCTGGAAGAAATTAAGCAAAATGTAAGGACACCATCTTCACAATAACAGTAACACAGGGTGAAAAAACCTTTGGGCCTTTATATGTCCACTAACAATACATTGAATTGAAACTTGGATGACACGTCCACCCCAAGCCCATGTGTAATGAACCAGAATGTGTTGTTAACTGTATCAATCTATTAGTAGTTTTGCCCACCAAAAACAAACTTAAGTATTGCTGACAATATTTTACTATACAAGAAATATTTAACAACTGACATTAATAAGCTTACCTGGAAGCTCCTCCTGGGACATACATGTCCTCCCTGAAGCAGCAACACCAACATCAATCACATACTGTCGTGTACTTTCCACTGAGGTCTCTGGATCCCTTTCAGTGGACAGGAACTCTTCATTTGGTGTCAGTGGTGGCTCTGTAACAACCCATCCTGGTAGCCATCTGTCCATGGACCACTGCAGCTGCTCGCCTATGGGCTGATAAAATAATGTCAGTGGCCCTATGACACACCTGATCATATAGCCTGCTCTGGCCACCAATGGCATTTACATCAGCCAATATCTGTTGCCAAATTTTCATTCTTCCAGACACATCCCCACATCCTCTCTCAAGCAGAAAGGCACTATGCCGCCTAAATGCCTGGACAATACATCATTCTCAGGGTCACTAAAGTGGGGGGTCTGTGGGGATTAGGACGCTTGGGTACCATAGCCCTATGTGACATAAAAGAATAGAAGAATACTGCACATAAATATTGCATAAATAAAAGTCCTGCTTAAATGTAACACATAAGTAGTTTTTCAATATTACCCACTGGAGAAATAAAAAAACTTTCAAAATATTCAAATATAAAAATAAATGATTTGTGTGGTCGTAACATAGCACAGTCACACACAAAGCAAGGTTGGAGCCAAAACAAGGGGAGTAACAATAGCAAAAAATCCTCTGTACAAACAATTTTCTTTGTGCCAACACTGACATGGAACTAAAACAACAGACAAATGCCATTTTGCTACCAAACAAAGGAATAAAACATCAGTGAATTGTTATAAGTGTTGTCAAAGAAACTTTCCCAAAAATGTGTGCACATTTACCAGATAACATTTATTTTTATGCAATTGCCAATCACCTCTACCTGTGGCCAGCATTCCCCTAGAGGTGTCTATAGGGGTCTACTTTCAAATAAAGAAATTTCATATTACTGAAGACCAGAAGGTTGAGAGCAGAACACTGACTTCTTAAAATACTGAAAGTTCAGAATATCAAGTCCAATAATATCAAATCTGTGAAGGTGCATACTCTGTTGTGTTTGAAGTTGTACATTGTAGTAAAGATGCATGGCAGATGTTACGTATATAGCAGTGAAGGGAATTTGTCAGCTTGCCAGCTTGTGTAGTAAAACTTGTGAAGTAAAGGATAAGTAATATTTCATTGTTGAGGGTAGGACTCAAGTAAATTGTGTGAGCGTTGTTTGTGATTCCAGGAAATGTGAGTAGGAGTGGATGTGTTTGTGTTTTAGTATGTAGGTATTTTGAGAAGAGACGAGTATGTGTTTTAGAAAGTATTCTGACATCTGTTACAGAGATTGCAGTACATTGAGGATTGGGCAATTTACCTTTCCTCCACTGTAGTGCAGTCTCAGACTTGGTATATTTCATTTGCAGGGGGTGTGGGGGTGGGAAATTTACCTTTTCTTCACTGTAGTGCAGTCTCAGAGTTGGTATATTTCATTTGCAGGGGGGTGTGGGGGGCACAGCCACCACATGGGGAGTGCAGGGGAGCTTGCCCCCTTGCTTAAATGTAAAGAAGTTGGTGATGCTTTATTTTGTATTTGTTGGTTTGTGTTTTGTGATGTAGTGTGGAAGGTTTATGTTTGCATTGTGTTCTTCGATATTTTTGGACTTGATCTTATGCAGACTCAGGATATTGCCATTTTGTGGTTCTGGTCTCAATCTTCTGGTCTTTGGTAATGTAAAGTTTTGTGATTTTAAAGTAGATCCATATAGGGGCCATCCTAGAGGGCTAAAGTCCCTGTATCAGTGACAATATATGGCATATACACTTTGCTGAAATAACAGAAATGTGTAAAGAAAACAGTTGTAACAACACTTGTAATGAAAGTTAATAAGGCAGTGCATCTGAAAAGGTAAAATTCCCTGACAAAGATGCCTATGCCATCAGCAAAATTCTAAGAAGACATACAGATAAGAGTACTATTTGCTAATGCATATATAAAAATATTTTTCTAAGTGACATCTGAGCATGTCCAGCATGTAACTGAAAAATCCAGTCATACCTTATCAAGATCAGTAGTCTTCTGTGCAGATAAATCCAAAGTAATTGCAGTCTTCTTCTGTGTTATCCATATAACCAAGTCTCCTCACCTTCAGGTTCTCTAGCTGCATAGTTACCTTTTTATAGTGTCAATTCAGGCCTGTGAGCATGGTGAAGATGCAAGTGAGGTGTGAACTAATTAGAATTCCTGAATCCCAAATTTCTGGCTCCATATAGCAGATATAAGTATAGTGCAGGGACTCTCTCAGTGTTTATTGCTAATGGATTGCAACTGTGAGTGATTACTGGTTGGGAGAAGGAAAACACAACAGCAATTCAGACTCCCTTACCTCGAGTGAGTGTGTCAGCCAGGTTAGATTTACAAAGTGTGCAAGTACGTAGCACCCATTTCAGAGTTTCTGTTCAGTAACATCCAACCTCCCCTACATTTGTCAAAAACTGTGTATTATTGCTATTTAATATCCACACACATTTTAAGGACAATGATACAAAGTGCCTTACTGACTGCATATCTTAGATTACTGCTCAGATAAATGAACACCATACAGAGGTAAGACAGAGCTACATGTCTAGAAACAATAGTCATAAATGGTTGTATGATCACACATTACACTCCAACTGGAATGAATACACGTGCAAGCACCTCAGAAGTATACAAATGCCATAGGTCTTGTTGATACTGTGGATGATTTTTGGACTTGTATGCACAATGATTTTCATTCTCTGCTACAAAGCTGTTTATGTGGCAAAGAAAGATAAGACACCTTTACTGTGTTTTGAAAGTTCATTGTTGTGAGAGCTCAAATCCAAACTTGTGTAAAAATTGTTCATGTGTAATAACGTATATTTTGTAGTGTTGTTTATTTTATAGATTTCTTTTTTTATGCCAGTATTTGCAAAGTGTGCATTTTAGTGCAAACAAGGGATATAGTTAAATGCAACAAATGTCATATAAAGTAGCTCTTTGATAACCAATACATCAAATACACATGTGAATCATGTGTGTGTCTAGCATAACTGCTAAGCATGTTGATCCACCACCACAGCATATACTGTCTGTAGATCAAGGTTCAAGTTCCACCTTTCTCTTTTAAGGATGAAACCTAATAAACACTACTCATAAGGCTAAAACAAGTTTAGGTTTGCTTGTCTTGTTTGCATGATGCTTACCATCATGGAAATTATGAGTAATGGCCGACACACAAAGCAGGCAGAACACCTACAAACAGGAAGCAGACATCCTTGATTCCAAACAGGATACATTGTTGCATATTTTGCTTTCCATTGTGCAATATGGCTAAGTGACATTGCACATTGGTTAGCAACCCTCCCCAGCACCCACAGGTCTAGAACACCTGCAGAGAGGAAGCAGACAGTCAACAACTTCAAAATGGATACATTCCATCAATTATGTTGGGCACTGCTCAAACACAGTAAGCAGTGTTGTGCAGTGGTTAACACACAGAAGTTAACAATGAATAGGGAAATATCCAACTGTTACTTACCTTTTCCTGTGGCAGCAGGTGTAAGTGTAGGGCTGTAATTTAGATTGGGTTCTAATACAGAAAATTCCAAATATTTTTACTGTTGTTTAACTTCACTTTATATTAAATGTCACATAAAAATGTTGTAAACAAAATAATAAATAATAACTAGGTATAGCAGTGGAGCTCATATGAACTATATGTATAACTGAGGGTACATAGACTACTAAGTGTCTGTAATTATAATTGTGCTATCTGGATTTGGATGGCCTTCAGACTTCAGTAAGACTC